>NC_056733.1:1010888592-1010997714 GCF_019279795.1 Protopterus annectens | reverse complement strand
GAATCTCAGTATGTTTTACTCATTAAACTATAAAACATCTCCCCCTAACACCATTGAATCTCAAGATGTTTTACTCATCAAACTAAGAAATATCTCCCCCAAACACCATTGAATCTCAATGTTTTACTCATTAAACTAAGAAACATCTCCCCCAAACACCATTGAATCTCAATATGTTTTACTCATTAAACTAAGAAACATCTCCCCAAACACCATTGAATCTCAATATGTTTTACTCATAAACTAAGAAACATCTCTTCCAAACACCATTGAATCTCAATATGTTTTACTCATTAAACTAAGAAACATTTCCCCCAAACACCACTGAATCGCAATATGTTTTACTCATTAAATTTAGAAACATCTCCCCCAAACACCATTGAATCTCAATATGTTTTACTTATTAAACTAAGAAACATCTCCAAACACCACTGAATCTCAATATGTTTTACTCATTAAACTATAAAACATCTCCCCCAAACACCATTGAATCTCAATATGTTTTACTCATAGACTAAGAAACATCTCTTCAAAACACCATTGAATCTCAATATGTTTTCCTCATTAAACTAAGAAACATATCCCCCAAACACCATGGAATATCAATGTGTTTTTGTCATTAAAGTAAGAAACATGTCCCCCAAAAACCAATGAATCTCAATATGTTTTTGTCATTAAACTATGAGACATCTCACCTAAACACCACAGAATCTCCATATGTGTTACTCATTAAATTAAGAAACATCTCCCCAAACACCATTGAATCTCAAAATGTTTTCCTCATTAAACTAAGAAACATTTCCCCAAAACACCACTGAATCTCAATATGTTTTACACATTAAACTAAGAAACATCTCCCCAAACACCATTGAATCTCAATATGTTTTACTCATTAAACTAAGAAACATCTCCCCCAAACACCACTGAATCTCAATATGTTTTACTCATTAAAGTAAGAAACATCTCCCCCAAACACCATTGAATCTCAATATGTTTTACTCATTAAACTAAGAAACATCTCCCCAAACACCACTGAATCTCAATATGTTTTACTCATTAAACTAAGAAACATCTCCCCCAAACACCATTGAATCTCAATATGTTTTACTCATTAAACTAAGAAACATCTCCAAACACAATTGAATCTCAATATGTTTTACTCATTAAACTAAGAAACATCTCCCCCAAACACCACTGAATCTCAATATGTTTTACTCATTAAACTAAGAAACATCTCCCCAAACACCATTGAATCTCAATATGTTTTACTCATTAAACTAAGAAACATCTCCCAAACACCATTGAATCTCAATATGTTTTACTCATTAAACTAAGAAACATCTCCCCCAAACACCATTGAATCTCAATATGTTTTACTCATTAAACTAAGAAACATCTCCCCAAACACCATTGAATCACAATATGTTTTACTCATTAAACTAAGAAACATCTGCCCCAAACACCATGGAATCTCAATATGTTTTACTCATTAAATTAAGAAACATCTCCCCAAACACCAATGAATCTCAATATGTTTTACTCATTAAACTAAGAAACATCTCCCAAACACCATTGAATCTCAATATGTTTTACTCATTAAACTAAGAAACATCTCCCCCAAACACCATAGAATCTCAATATGTTTTACTCATTAAACTATGAAACATCTCCCCCAAACACCATGGAATCTCAATATGTTTTACTCATTAAACTAAGAAACATCTCCCCAAACACCATTGAATCTCAATATGTTTTACTCATTAAACTAAGAAACATTTCCCACAAACACCACTGAATCTTGATATGTTTTACTCATTAAACTTAGAAACATCTCCCCCAAACACCATTGAATCTCAATATGTTTTACTTATTAAAGTAAGAAACATCTCCCCAAAACACCACTGAATCTCAATATGTTTTACTCATTAAACTAAGAAACATCTCCCCAAACACCATTGAATATCAATATGTTTTACTCATTAAACTAAGAAACATCTCCCCAAACACCACTGAATCTCAATATGTTTTACTCATTAAACTATGAAACATCTCCCCCAAACACCATTGAATATCAATATGTTTTACTCATTAAACTAAGAAACATTTCCCCAAACACCACTGAATCTCAATATGTTTTACTCATTAAACTAAGAAACATCTCCCCCAAACACCATTGAATCTCAATATGTTTTACTCATTAAACTAAGAAACATCTCCCCCAAACACAATTGAAACTCAATATGTTTTACTCATTAAACAAAAAAAATCTCCAAACACAATTGAATCTCAATATCTTTTACTCAATAAAGTAGGAAACACCTCCCCCAAACACCACTGAATCTCAATATGTTTTACTCATTAAACTAAGAAACATCTCCCCCAAACACCATTGAATCTCAATATGTTTTACTCATTAAACTAAGAAACATCTCCCCCAAACACAATTAAATCTCAATATGTTTTACTCATTAAACAAAGGAACATCTTTCCCAAACACCATGAATCTCAATATGCTTTACTCATTAAACTAAAAAACATCTCCCCCAAACACCATTGAATCTCATTATTTTTTACTCGTTAAACTATGAAACATCTTCCCCAAACACCATTGAATCTGAATATGTTTTATTCATTAAACTAAAAAAACTTCCACATACACCCTTGAATCTCAATGTTTTACTCATTAAATTAAGAAACATCGCCCACAAACACCATTGAATCCCAATATGTTTTATTCATAAACTAAGAAACATCTCTCCCAAACACCATTGAATCTCAATATGTTTTACTCATTAAACTAAGAAACATCTCCCTTAAACACAATTAAATCTCAATACATTTTCCTCATTAAACTAAGAAACATCTCCCCCAAACACCACGGAATCTCAATAAGTTTTACTCATTAAATTAAGAAACATTACCCCAAACACCAGTGAATCTCAATATGTTTCACTCATTAAACTAAGAAACATTTCTCCCAAACACCACTGAATCTTCATATGTTTTACTCATTAAACTTAGAAACATCTCGCCAAACACCAGTGAATCTCAATATGTTTTACTTATTAAAGTAAGAAACATCTCAAAACACCACTTAATCTCAATATGTTTTACTCATTAATCTATGAAACATCTCCCTCTAACACCATTGAATCTCAATATGTTTTACTCATTAAACTATGAAACTTCTCCCCAAAACACCATTGAATATCAATATGTTTTCCTCATTAAACTAAGAAACATTTCCCCCAAACACCATGGAATATCAATATGTTTTACTCATTAAACTAAGAAACATGTCCACCAAAAAACAATGAATCTCAATATGTTTTACTAATTAAACTATGAAACATCTCCCCAAAACACCACGTAATCTCAATATGTTTTAGTAATTATATTAAGAAACATCTCCCCAAACACCATTGAATCTCAATATTGTTTACTCATTAAACAAAGAAACATCACCCCAAACAGCACTGAATCTCAGTATGTTTTACTCATTAAACTAAGAAACATTAAATACAAAAGCCACTGAATCTTCATATGTTTTACTCATTAAACTTAGAAATATCTCCCCCATACATCATTGAATCTCAATATGTTTTACTTATTAAAGTAAGAAACATCTCCCACAAAACACCACTGAATCTCAATATGTTTTACTCAAACTATGAAACATCTCCCCCAAACACCATTGAATATAAATATGTTTTACTCATTAAACTAAGAAACATCTCCCCCAAACACCACTGAATCTCAATATGTTTTACTCATTAAAGTATGAAACATCTCCCCAAAACACCATTGAATATCAATATGTTTTACTCAGTAAACTACGAAACATTTGCCCTAAACACCACTGAATCTCAATATGTTTTACTCATTAAAGTAAAAAAATCTCCTCCAAACACAATTGAATCTCAATATGTTTTACTCAATAAAGTAGGAAACATCTCCCACAATCACAACTGAATCTCAATATGTTTTACTCATTAAACTAAGAAACATCTCCCCCAAACACCACTGAATCTCAATATGTTTTACTCATTAACATAAGAAGCATCTTCCCCAAATACCTTTGAATCTCAATATGTTTTACTCGTTAAAGAAACATCTCCCCAAAACACCATTGAATCTCAATATGTTTTACTCATTAAACTAAGAAACATCTCCCTTAAACACAATTGAATCTCAATATGTTTTACTCATTAAACTAAGAAACATCTTCCCCAAACACCATTGAATCTCAATATGTTTTACTCATTAAACTAAGAAACATCTCCCCCAAACACCATTGAATCTCAATATGTTTTACTCATTAAACTAAGAAACATCTCCCCAAACACCATTGAATCTCAATATGTTTTACTCATTAAACTAAGAAACATCTCCCCAAACACCACTGAATCTCAATATGTTTTACTCATTAAACTAAGAAACATCTCCCCCAAACACCATTGAATCTCAATATGTTTTACTCATTAAACTAAGAAACATCACCCCAAACACCACTGAATCTTGATATGTTTTATTCATTAAACTTAGAAACATCTCCCCACAAACACCATTGAATCTCATTATGTTTTACTTATTAAAGTAAGAAACATCTCCCCCAAACTCCATTGAATATCAATATGTTTTACTCATTAAACTAAGAAACATCTCCCCAAACACCACTGAATCTCAATATGTTTTACTCATTAAACTAAGAAACATCTCCCACAAACACAATTAAATCTCAATATGTTCTACTCTTTAAACTTAGAAACATCTCCCTTAAGCACAATTGAATCTCAATATGTTTTACTCATTAAACTAAGAAACATCTATTTCAAACACCATTGAATCTCAATATGTTTTACTCATTAAACTAAAAAAATCTCCCCCAAACACCATTGAATCTACATATTTTTTTACTCGTTAAACGAAGAAACATTTTCCCCAAACACCATTGAATCTCATTATGTTTTACTCATTAAACTAAGAAACATCTCCCACAAACACAATTAAATCTCAATATGTTCTACTCTTTAAACTTAGAAACATCTCCCTTAAGCACAATTGAATCTCAATATGTTTTACTCATTAAACTAAGAAACATCTCCCCCAAACACAATTAAATCTCAATATGTTTTACTCATTAAACAAAGGAACATCTTTCCCAAACACCATGAATCTCAATATGCTTTACTCATTAAACTAAAAAACATCTCCCCCAAACACCATTGAATCTCATTATTTTTTACTCGTTAAACTATGAAACATCTTCCCCAAACACCATTGAATCTGAATATGTTTTATTCATTAAACTAAAAAAACTTCCACATACACCCTTGAATCTCAATGTTTTACTCATTAAATTAAGAAACATCGCCCACAAACACCATTGAATCCCAATATGTTTTATTCATAAACTAAGAAACATCTCTCCCAAACACCATTGAATCTCAATATGTTTTACTCATTAAACTAAGAAACATCTCCCTTAAACAGAATTAAATCTCAATAAGTTTTCATCATTAAACTAAGAAACATCTCCCCCAAATGCCATAGAATATCAATATGTTATACTCATTAAACTATGAAACATCTCCCCCAAACACCACGGAATCTCAATAAGTTTTAATCATTAAATTAAGAAACATTACCCCAAACACCACTGAATCTCAATATGTTTTACTCATTAAACTAAGAAACATCTCCCCCAAACACCATTGAATCTGAATATTTTTACATGTTTAAGAAACGTCTGCCACAAACACAATTGAATCTCAATATGTTTTACTCATTAAACTAAGAAACATCTCCCCAAACACCACTGAATCTCAATATGTTTTACTCATTAAACTAAAAAACATCTCCCCCAAACACCATTGAATCTCAATATGTTTTACTCATTAAACTAAGAAACATCTCCCACAAACACCATTGAATCTCAATATGTTTTACTCATTAAACTAAGAAACATCTTCCCCAAACACCATTGAATCTCAATATGTTTTACTCATTAAACTAAGAAACATGTCCCCCAAAAACGAATGAATCTCAATATGTTTTACTCATTAAACTATGAAACATCTCCCCCAAACACCACAGAATCTCAATATGTTTTACTCATTAAATTAAGAAACATCTACCCCAAACACCATTGAATCTCAATATGTTTTACTCATTAAATTTATAAACATTTCCCCACAAACACCACTGAATCTTGTTATGTTTTACTCACAAAACATAGAAACATCTCCCCTAAACACCATTGAATCTCAATGTGTTTTACTTATTAAAGTAAGAAACATCTACCCAAAACACCACTGAATCTCAATATGTTTTACTCATTAAACTATGAAACATCTCCCCAAAGCACCATTGCATATCAATATGTTTTACTCATTAAACTAAGAAACATCTCCCCAAACACCACTGAATCTCAATATGTTTTACTCATTAACGTAAGAAACATCTCCCCCAAACACCATTGAATCTCAATATGTTTTACTCATTAAACTAAGAAACATCTCCCCCAAACACCATTGAATCTCAATATGTTTTACTCATTAAACTAAGAAACATCTCCCCCAAACAAAATTAAATCTCAATATGTTTTACTCATTAAACAAAGGAACATCTTTCCCAAACACCATGAATCTCAATATGCTTTACTCATTAAACTAAAAAAACATGTCCCCCAAACACCATTGAATCTCATTATTTTTTACTTGTTAAACTATGAAACATCTTCCCCAAACACCATTGAATCTGAATATGTTTTATTCATTAAACTAAAAAAACTTCCACATACACCCTTGAATCTCAATGTTTTACTCATTAAATTAAGAAACATCGCCCACAAATACCATTGAATCCCAATATGTTTTATTCATAAACTAAGAAACATCTCTCCCAAACACCATTGAATCTCAATATGTTTTACTCATTAAACTATGAAACATCTCCCTTAAACAGAATTAAATCTCAATAAGTTTTCATCATTAAACTAAGAAACATCTCCCCCAAATGCCATAGAATATCAATATGTTATACTCATTAAACTATGAAACATCTCCCCCAAACACCACAGAATCTCAATAAGTTTTAATCATTAAATTAAGAAACATTACCCCAAACACCAGTGAATCTCAACATGTTTTACTCATTAAACTAAGAAACATTTCTCCCAAACACCACTGAATCTTCATATGTTTTACTCATTAAACTTAGAAATACCTCTGCCAAACACCAGTGAATCTCAATATGTTTTACTTATTAAAGTAAAACATCTCAAAACACCACTGAATCTCAATATGTTTTACTCATTAATCTATGAAACATCTCCCCCAAACACCATTGGATCTCAATATGTTTTACTCATTAAACAAAGAAACATCTCCCCCAAACACAATTAAATCTCAATATGTTTTACTCTTTAAACTTAGAAACATCTTGCTTAAACACAATTGAATCTCAATATGTTTTACTCATTAAACTAAGAAACATCTTCCCCAAACACCGTTGAATCTCAATATGTTTACTCAAACTAAGAAACATCTCCCTTAAACACAATTAAATTTCAATAAGTTTTCCTCATTAAACTAAGAAAAATCTCCCCCAAATGCCATAGAATATCAATATGTTATACTCATTAAACTATGAAACATCTCCCCCAAACACCACGGAATCTCAATATGTTTTACTCATTAAACTAAGAAACATCACCCCAAACACCATTGAATCTCAATATGTTTTTCTCATTAAACTAAGAAACATTTCCCCAAACACCACTGAATCTCACATGTTTTACTCATTAAACTTAGAAACATCTCCCCCAAACACCATTGAATCTCAATATGTTTTACATATTAAAGTAAGAAACATCTCTTCAAAACACCACTGAATCTCAATATGTTTTACTCATTAATCTATGAAACATCTCCCTCTAACACCATTGAATCTCAATATGTTTTACTCATTAAACTATGAAACATCTCCCCAAAACACCATTGAATATCAATATGTTTTACTCATTAAACTAAGAAACATTTCCCCCAAACACCATTGAATCTCAATATGTTTGACTCATTAAACTAAGAAATATCTCCCCCAAACACCATTGAATCTCAATATGTTTTACTCATTAAAGTAAGAAACATCTCCCCCAAACACAATTGAAACTCAATATGTTTTACTCATTAAACTAAAAAACATCTCCTCCAAACACAATTCAATCTCTCTATGTTTTACTCAATAAAGTAGGAAACATCTCCCACAATCACAACTGAATCTCAATATGTTTTACTCATTAAACTAAGAAACATCTCCCCCAAACACCACTGAAACTCAATATGTTTTCCTCATTAACGTAAGAAACATCTTCCCCAAACACCTTTGAATCTCAATATGTTTTACTCATTAAACTAAGAAACATCTCCCCCAAACACCACTGAATCTCAATATGTTTTACTCATTAAACTAAGAAACATCTCCCACAAACACAATTAAATCTCAATATGTTCTACTCTTTAAACTTAGAAACATCTCCCTTAAGCACAATTGAATCTCAATATGTTTTACTTATTAAACTAAGAAACATCTATTTCAAACACCATTGAATCTCAATATGTTTTACTCATTAAACTAAAAAAAATCTCCCCCAAACACCATTGAATCTACATATTTTTTTACTCGTTAAACTAAGAAACATTTTCCCCAAACACCATTGAACCTCATTATGTTTTACTCATTAAACTAAGAAACATCTCCCACAAACACAATTAAATCTCAATATGTTCTACTCTTTAAACTTAGAAACATCTCCCTTAAGCACAATTGAATCTCAATATGTTTTACTCATTAAACTAAGAAACATCTTTCCCAAACACCATTGAATCTCAATATGTTTTACTCATTAAACTAAGAAACATCTCCCCCAAACACCATTGAATCTCAATATTTTTACTCGTTAAACTAAGAAACATCTTCCCCAAACACCACTGAATCTGAATATGTTTTATTCATTAAACTAAAAAAACTTCCACATACACCCTTGAATCTCAATGTTTTACTCATAAAATTAAGAAACATCGCCCACAAACACCACTGAATCCCAATATGTTTTATTCATAAACTAAGAAACATCTCCCTTAAACAGAATTAAATCTCAATACGTTTTCATCATTAAACTAAGAAACATCTCCCCCAAATGCCATAGAATATCAATATGTTATACTCATTAAACTATGAAACATCTCCCCCAAACACCACGGAATCTCAATAAGTTTTACTCATTAAATTAAGAAACATTATACCACAAACACCAGTGAATCTCAATATGTTTTACTCATTAAACTAAGAAACATTTCCCCCAAACACCACTGAATCTTCATATGTTTTACTCATTAAACTTAGAAACATCTCGCCAAACACCACTGAATCTCAATATGTTTTCCTTACTAAAGTAAGAAACATCTCCTCAAAACACCACTGAATCTCAATATGTTTTACTCATTAATCTATGAAACATCTCCCCCAAACACCATTGAATATCAATATGTTTTACTTATTAAACTAAGAAACATCTCCCCCAAACACCAGTGAATCTCAATATGTTTTACTCAAACTATGAAACATCTCCCCAAAACACCATTGAATAATACTATGTTTTACTCATTAAACTAAGAAAAATTTCCCCCAAACACCACTGAATCTCAATATGTTTTACTCATTAAACTAAGAAACATCTCCCCCAAACACCATTGAATCTCAATATGTTTTACTCATTAAACTAAGAAACATCTCCCCCAAACACAATTGAAACTCAATATGTTTTACTCAAACTAAAAAACAACTCCTCCAAACACAATTGAATCTCAATATGTTTTACTGAATAAAGTAGGAAACATCTCCCACAAACACAACTGAATCTCAATATGTTTTACTTATTAAACTAAGAAACATCTCCCCCAAACACCACTGAATCTCAATATGTTTTACTCATTAAACTAAGAAACATCTCCCCCAAACACAATTAAATCTCAATATGTTTTACTCATTAAACAAAGGAACATCTTTCCCAAACACCATGAATCTCAATATGCTTTACTCATTAAACTAAAAAAACTTCCACATACACCCTTGAATCTCAATATGTTTTACTCATTAAATTAAGAAACAACTCCCAGAAACACCATTGAATCTCAATATGTTTTACTCATATACTAAGAAACATCTCTTCCAAACACCATTGAATCTCAATATGTTTTACTCATTAAACTAAGAAACATCTCCCTTAAACACAATTAAATCTCAATACATTTCCCTCATTAAACTAAGAAACATCTGCCCCAAACACCATGGAATCTCAATATGTTTTACTCATTAAATTAAGAAACATTACCCCAAACACCAGTGAATCTCAATATGTTTTACTCATTAAACTAAGAAACATTTCTCCCAAACACCACTGAATCTTCATATGTTTTACTCATTAAACTTAGAAACATCTCGCCAAACACCAGTGAATCTCAATATGTTTTACTTATTAAAGTAAGAAACATCTCAAAACACCACTTAATCTCAATATGTTTTACTCATTAATCTATGAAACATCTCCCCCTAACACCATTGAATCTCAATATGTTTTACTCATTAAACTATGAAACATCTCCCCAAAACACCATTGAATATCAATATGTTTTCCTCATTAAACTAAAAAACATTTCCCCCAAACACCATGGAATATCAATATGTTTTACTCATTAAACTAAGAAACATGTCCACCAAAAAACAATGAATCTCAATATGTTTTACTAATTAAACTATGAAACATCTCCCCAAAACACCACGTAATCTCAATATGTTTTAGTTATTATATTAAGAAACATCTCCCCAAACACCATTGAATCTCAATATTGTTTACTCATTAAACAAAGAAACATCACCCCAAACAGCACTGAATCTCAGTATGTTTTACTCATTAAACTAAGAAACATTAAATACAAAAGCCACTGAATCTTCATATGTTTTACTCATTAAACTTAGAAATATCTCTCCCATACATCATTGAATCTCAATATGTTTTACTTATTAAAGTAAGAAACATCTCCCACAAAACACCACTGAATCTCAATATGTTTTACTCATTAAACTATAAAACATCTCCCCCAAACACCATTGAATATCAATATGTTTTACTCATTAAACTAAGAAACATCTCCTCCAAACACCATTGAATCTCAATATGTTTTACTCAATAAAGTAGGAAACATCTCCCACAAACACAACTGAATCTCAATATGTTTTACTCATTAAACTAAGAAACATCTCCCCCAAACACCACTGAATCTCAATATGTTTTACTCATTAACATAAGAAACATCTTCCCCAAATACCTTTGAATCTCAATATGTTTTACTCGTTAAAGAAACATCTCCCCCAAACACAATTAAATCTCAATATGTTTCACTCTTTAAACTTAGAAACAACTCTCTTAAACACAATTGAATCTCTATTATGTTTTACTAATTTTATTTATTAATTTATTTATTTATTTTATTTTACATTTGTTGACCGGGAAGGTCCGACTGGATACATGTCCATTTTCAGCGGAGGCCCGGGGAGAAAAGCTCCAACATTAACAAATAGGAAAAAAGATGTTGATCAGAATACAGTTAGTTCTCCTTAGGATGTTTACACAAAAAGGAGACATTGTCATGTATTACAGTACAATTACTCCAAGATATATAAAAAAATATATTAAAAAAATGTTACATACACATGGTATAGCATTCTTATATCCTTTTAGATTGACCCATTTGATAGTTTTTAAAGGGTAATTAGTGAAGGAGGCAGGGTCTAGAGATTTACATGGGAGGGGGAGAAAAGGGAAACTGATACGAGGGAGGTAGAGGTTAAATAGGTTAGACATAGTAAGGACGAAGAAAAATGCTGGTTTAGATGGAGTCAGTCTGGACTTCTGCATTGGCAAAGCCAATGTGTTTTGAAATGGTGGTTTAACCCCTTTTTGAAAAGTTTAATGGAGGGAATGGTGGTGAGGCTGGGTGGAAGGGAGTTCCATATTTTTCCGATTGCATTGGCAAAGACAGCATCACCTCCTGCATTGTTTGATTTCACTGTTTGAGCTAGCAGCTTGTTTGAGGAGCGTAAACTGTTGAGATTGTTGTAAGGTTGGATTAAGTTTTTCAGTGCAGGGGTTTTGTCAGATTGGTTAAGAATTTTAAATGCTATTATGAGTTGGTTCTGCTGTAAAAGGTTAGGGAATTCAATCCAACCCAGGCTTTGTAGGTTACTACAATGATGGGTTCTGTAGGGCATACCGGTTGCAAATCTGGCTATATGATTATAAGAACATGTTAGTTTGTTTACTTCAGTTGCGTTAAGATTTGTAAGAATAGGGGAGGCTTATAGGAGGGTAGAGAGGAGATGGGAGCGGGCAATGGCCATTTTTGCTATTGGAGTAAGAAAGGATTTTATTCGATAGAGCGACCCTAGTTTTTTATTAACGGTTTTAATAGTCTGATTGATATGGATATCGTATCTAAGTTTGTTGTCAATGGTAACTCCCAGTAGTTTAGTGTAGCAGTCTGGGGAGATAGTTGTCCCATTTTTGGATTGAATAGAAAAGGGTGTGGGTGTGATCTTATGAGTGGGGTAGAAGATTAGCAGTTTGGTTTTGTTTGGATTGAGAATAAGTTGACGTCCCATTAACCAATTCTCTACTACCGTGAAACAGTGTTGTGTTTTTGATAACAAATTAACTGGAGAGGGGTCAGAACATACTAATGTGGAGTCATCGGCATATTGAATGCAGGTGGCTTCTGGGATGGCTTTGTAGAGGTCATTTAAGAAGACAGAAAAGAGAAGAGGTCCCAATATGGAACCTTGAGGAACCCCTATGGTATTAGATAGGAGGCTAGACAGCCTATTTTGCCAGAGTACAGCTTGCTGTCTCTTTGAGAGATAGGCTTGAAACCACTCTAGAGTTTGGTTGTCTAAATGGAGACTTTTAGGTATTATGAAGTAGTTGATGGTTCACCATATCAAAGGCCTTTGATAGGTCCAGAAAGAGAGCTGACGATACTTCTTTCTTATTACGGTTGTGGTTAATAGTGTCAGTAAAAGAGAGAAGGGCAGTGGTTGTACTATGGTGTGGTCTAAAGCCATGTTGAGAGCTGGTAAGTAGTTTGTTCTGGATAAGATAGTAAAGAAGCTGTCTATGTACACATTTTTCCATGATTTTTGCTAATGGTGACATTATAGCTATGGGCCTGTAATTTGACAGTTCTGTCGATGAGCCTCCTTTATGGAGTGGTATTACATAGGATATTTTCCATATTGAGGGATTTTGGCTTGACTAAGGTACGATTGATGAGTATCGAGATGGGGTAAGCTATAACATCAGCAGCTTTTTGTAAGTATTCGGCTGGGAGAAGATCAGCGGAGAGAGTAGTTGGTTTTAGTTTCTTCAGTAGTGAGCATATATAGGCAGTGGGGACAGGATGAAATTTAAAGGTGGGTATGGACTTTGGGGTGATCTCTGTTATCTGGGGGTTTGTAGTTGATAGCTGGTTGGCTAGGGATTGTATAGTGTCCATGAAGAAGGTATTAAAGGAATTGGCTACTTCTTCTGGGATTTTATCCGATAGTTTTTCTGGGGTAGGGGTAGAGCTTTTACCTGGATGGAGTAGATTATTTAAATTGGCCCAGAATTTTTGGGGATTGTTTTGGTGTTTGTATTGTAGTTGACTATAGTAGTTTTTTTTATCTAGGGTTATAGATTTTTTGGTCAGATTTCTTTGTTGTTGAAATTTAATGCGGTCTAGGGGGGACTTGGTTGTACGCCATAAATCCCCGATTTTGTTTCTTAGTTTAATTAGGGATTTGGTTTCTTTTGTTAGCCAGGGTGCTATAAGTATTTTAATTCTAATTAGTCTTTTTGGGGCGTGGGACTCAAGTATTGTGAGAAATGTAGTATTAAAATTTAATACTGCCTCCTCCAGGGGAAGGTGCTTGAGGGATACCCAGTTGTAGGATTTAAGTTCTGTCTGAAATTTTGTGAGGTCAAAGTGTTTCCTATTTCTAACCGACCTGTACATGGGCTGATTCGAGTATGTTATCTTGTTCTTCTTAAGGTAGGTAATGAGGTGATCACTAAGTTCATTTGGAAGGGTCCCTGATACATAGGTATGGTGTTGACTGTTTATTAGGATCCAGTCAAGGATACTCTCTTTTTGTTTGTTATTACCTATTCTGGTAGGGGAGGATATGGTCTGTTGGAATCCATGGAGATTTATTGCAGTGGAGTTTAACTCGGAGGAACATTGGTTCCAGTCCAAGTTAACATCACCTAGGATAATGGTTTCTTGAGGGTAATTGTTTGATAGCCAGCTAAGAAGGTTTTCAATTGTTTCGGCGTTTTTCCCGGGGGGGATATAGGTCACGATTAGATTATTTTTTTTTTCCCTATTTAGTTCTACTTTTAGTGCTAGCACTTTAGCATTGGAGATCTGGGGTGCCTGGATGGGGTTGATAGTGACATTTAGTGTGCTTTTGTAGAGCACAGCAATACCACCACCCTTTTTGTTTAGTCGATCAGCTCTGTGTATATTATAGCCAGGTGGGATAATCTCATTATCCTTGGTCCCTGGTTTTGACCAGGTTTCGGTTAAGCACATTATTTCTGGGAGGTACGTTCCTATTAGCGCATGTAAGTTATGTATCTTATTATTTAGGCTTCTTATGTTTAAGTGATATATTTGGAGGGAGTTGGATGTGTTTTGGGGAGGTGGTCAGTTGTTCAAGGTTGGTGTTGACATAGGGCCTGGGTTGGGGTGGATGTCCCCATCTTTAGTTATGTTTTTTCCTATTAGGTCTAATAGTCTCATAAGTTTAAATAGTTGTTTGTAATCCTGTTTGGATTTAGGGTACTTTGGTTTGAGTTTATACAGGTAGTGATAGTTTGACAGTGGTGATTGACTGGTTAGTTTAAGAGCACACTGTGTAGCAGTTCTCAGCGATGGGGAGATATAAGTTTGGTATCTGGGGTAGTAGTAGCCTAAGTAAGGTTGGTCTTCATATTTAGTTAGCAGGTATAGTACAGTACACAATGGTAGGGTAAGCATTATTACTTTTAGCATTGGTTTGGTTGTATTGGGTGTGGTGGATTTCATTTTCATGGGGTGATGGAGCATTTAAGTGTAAGAGGATATATAGAGGGTTGGATGGAGGAAGTGGTAGGAGGTGTGGGAGTCTTGCAGGTGATTTTGTGTGGCTGGAGAGAGGAAGGGGTGTGGTTATGTAGGTATAAATGTAGATGTACTGGGGCGGGTGGGATATGGGGGCAGGGTAGGGGCTGAGCGAGCCAAGCGAGGCGGGCGGAGGGTTTATTCAGCTCAGACTAAGGCACCTGAGAAAAGCTGAAATTAAGGTAACTTGTGCCTCCAGTGATATACACTCACTAAGGTATACTGTTTGTAAGAACTAATTCTGGGAATATTAATAATTTGTAGTTTGGAGGGGTAGTTTACTGCCGTGCACTGAACCCAGTACGCTAGTCTTTACAGTTTTAGTTAGACTTTGTTCAGTGTATAACTTTTACAGAGTTATTAACCTTATTGGTTTCTTAACACTTGTTGTCCTGCTGGTGGATACAGCTTAACTGTGCCTCCCGTTTAGGTGCAGTGACTATCTTATGAGAGGGTCTTGAATCTTATCACCTGTAGGGCAAGTGGTCAGTACCTAAAGGAGATACAACATAATACAATGCAATGGTTAGGAGTCTTCTTCCCTAGTAACCATGTTCTGTAGATTTAGCACGACAACTGTAAGGTTAATGCACAGACTGGAAATTACACTAGTAACTAATTGTATATTGCTTCGAGTTTAGTTGGAGTACATATATTAAAAATAGTTACTTGGATAAGCTGACTGCAACTCCGTAAAATAGTCGCTAAAGTTAAACAATACAGGGAAGTAGTAATAACCCTCGCTAATAACCATTACAGTTACAATCCAAAGTGAAATTCCTTAGTTTTGGGGAAAAAAGTAACCCTTTTCCATCAAACAAATCTGCGTTTGGTTCAGTACTCAGTAGTAGTTCGTTTATGAACTCGTGCACGTATCAGACGCTAGTTATCATGAAAGTAATCAACAAACTAGTGTAGCATTTAGCAAACGCCATTTAGGAGATGCCATATATCAGTATAGTATTCATCAAACTGGTAAATCACCTTGCACAGAACAGTAGTGCTCACAAGCTGAGCGTGCATCTGAAAGTAAGATTAGCGTTTTATCACAATTCAACTAGGGCGACCATGCTGAAATGGTCGAATTACATCAGCGTAACAGCTATGGAGTCGTATCTTAGTCGCCAAGTTTTGACTATGGCTATTTACAGTAATAAACACTATAAACTGCTTAACAATCAAAGCGTATCTACGGCTATTTACAGTAATAAACGCTATAAATTGCTTAACTATTAAAGCGTATCTAGCGCTACCATGTTAAGGTAGACAGACTGCACAAATCAAATAGAATACTAAGAGATATTTACAGAGATATGCTTAGAATTAAATGCTGAAATCACATACCCTGTTAGACTACCGGCTAGGTTCTGGTTCACAGCAGTAAATCAAATATGGCGGTGCAAGCATGGAGGATAAATAACCTCGCATGCATCATAAGTCAGGGGAGGAGTTGTAATTATTCAGCTCCAGACTAAGGCAACTGAGAAAAGCTGAAATTAAGGTAACTTGTGCCTCCAGTGATATACACTCACTAAGGTATACTGTTTGTAAGAACTAATTCTGGGAATATTAATAATTTGTAGTTTGGTGGGGTAGTTTACTGCCGTGCACTGAACCCAGTACGCTAGTCTTTACAGTTTTAGTTAGACTTTGTTCAGTGTATAACTTTTACAGAGTTATTAACCTTATTGGTTTCTTAACACTTGTTGTCCTGCTGGTGGATACAGCTTAACTGTGCCTCCCGTTTAGGTGCAGTGACTATCTTATGAGAGGGTCTTGAATCTTATCGCCTGTAGGGCAAGTGGTCAGTACCTTATTGGTTTCTTAACACTTATTGTCCTGCTGGTGGATACAGCTTAACTGTGCCTCCCGTTTAGGTGCAGTGACTATCTTATGAGAGGGTCTTGAATCTTATCGCCTGTAAGGCAAGTGGTCAGTACCTTATTGGTTTCTTAACACTTGTTGTCCTGCTGGTGGATACAGCTTAACTGTGCCACCCGTTTAGGTGCAGTGACTATCATGGTCAGTACCTTATTGGTTTCTTAACACTTGTTGTCCTGCTGGTGGATACAGCTTAACTGTGCCTCCCGTTTAGGTGCAGTGACTATCTTATGAGAGGGTCTTGAATCTTATCGCCTGTAGGGCAAGTGGTCAGTACCCTGTTAGACTACCGGCTAGGTTCTGGTTCACAGCAGTATCTTCCCCAAACACCATTGAATCTCAATATGTTTTACTCATTAAACTAAAAAACATCTCCCCCAAACAACATTGAATCTGAATATTTTTACTTGTTAAACTAAGAAACATCTGCCCCAAACACAATTGAATCTCAATATGTTTTACTCAAACTAAAAAATCTCCCCATACACCCTTGAATCTCAATGTTTTACTCATTAAACTAAAAAACAACTCCCCCAAACACCATTGAATCTCAATATGTTTTACTCATTAAATTAAGAAACAACTCCCAGAAACACCATTGAATCTCAATATGTTTTACTCATAAACTAAGAAACATCTCTTCCAAACACCATTGAATCTCAATATGTTTTACTCATTAAACTAAGAAACATGTCCCCAAAAACCAATGAATCTTAATATGTTTTACTCATTAAACTAAGAAACATCTCCCCCAAACACCATGGAATCTCAATATGTTTTACTCATTAAACTAAGAAACATTTCCCACAAACACCACTGAATCTTAATATGTTTTACTCATTAAACTATGAAACATCTCCCCCAAACACCAATGAATCTCAATATGTTTTACTTAATAAACTAAGTAACATCACCCCAAACACCACTGAATCTAAATATGTTTTAATCATTAAACTAAGAAACATCTCCCCAAACACCATTGAATCTCAATATGTTTTACTCATTAAACTAAGAAACATCTCCCTCAAACACCATTGAATCTCAATATGTTTTACTCATTAAACTAAGAAACATCTCCCCTAAACACCATTGAATCTCAATATGTTTTACTCATTAAACTATGAAACATCTCCCCAAACACCATTGAATATCAATATGTTTTACTCATTAAACTAAGAAACATCTCCCCCAAACACCATTGAATCTCAATATGTTTTACTCATTAAACTAAGAAACATCTCCCCAAACACCACTGAATCTCAATATGTTTTACTCATTAAACTAAGAAACATCTCCCCAAACACCATTGAATCTCAATATGTTTTACTCATTAAACTAAGAAACATCTCCCCCAAACACCATTGAATCTCAATATGTTTTACTCATTAAACTAAGAAACATCTCCCCAAACACCATTGAATCTCAATATGTTTTACTCATTAAACTAAGAAACATCTCCCCCAAACACCATTGAATCTCAATATGTTTTACTCATTAAACTAAGAAACATCTCCCCAAACCCCACTGAATTTCAATATGTTTTACTCATTAAATTAAGAAACATCTCCCCAAACACCATTGAATCTCAATATGTTTTACTCATTAAACTAAGAAACATCACCCCAAACACCACTGAATCTCAATATGTGTTACTCATTAAATTAAGAAACATCTCCCCAAACACCATTGAATCTCAATATGTTTTCCTCATTAAACTAAGAAACATCACCCCAAACACCACTGAATCTCAATATGTTTTACTCATTAAACTAAGAAACATCTCCCCCAAACACCATTGAATCTCAATATGTTTTACTCATTAAACTAAGAAACATCTCCCCAAACACCATTGAATCTCAATATGTTTTACTCATTAAACTAAGAAACATCTCTCCCAAACACTATTGAATTTCATTATGATTTACTCATTAAACTAAGAAACATCTCCAAAAAACACCAATGAATCTCAATATGTTTTACTCATTAAACAATAAAACATCTCCCCCAAACACCATTAAATCTCAATATGTTTTACTCATTAAACTAAGAAACATCTCCCCAAACACCATTGAATCTCAATATGTTTTACTCATTAAACTAGGAAACATCTCCCCCAAACACCATTGAATCTCAATATGTTTTACTCATTAAACGAAAAAACATCTTCCCCAAACACCATTGAATCTCAATATTTTTTACTGGTTAAACTAAGAAGCATCTTCCCCAAACACCATTGAATCTCAATATGTTTTACTCATTAAACTAAAAAACATCTCCCCCAAACACCATTGAATCTCAATATGTTTTACTCATTAAATTAAGAAACATCTCCCCAAACACCATTGAATCTCAATATGTTTTACTCATATACTAAGAAACATCTCTTCCAAACACCATTGAATCTCAATATGTTTTACTCATTAAACTAAGAAACATCTCCCCAAACACCATTGAATCTCAATATGTTTTACTCATTAAATTAAGAAACATCTCCCCGAACAACATTGAATCTCAATATGTTTTACTCATTAAACTAAGAAACATCACCCCAAACACCACTGAATCTCAATATGTTTTACTCATTAAACTAAGAAACATCTCCCCAAACCCCATTGAATCTCAGTATGTTTTACATATTAAACTAAGAAACATCTCCCTGAAACACCACTGAATCTCAATATGTTTTACTCATTAAACTAAGAAACATCTCCCCCAAACACCATTGAATCTCAATATGTTTTACTCATTAAACTAAGAAACATCTCCCCAAACACCATTTAATCTCAATATGTTTTACTCATTAAACTAAGGAAAATCTCCCCAAACACCATTGAATCTCAATATGTTTTACTCATTAAACTAAGAAACATCTCCCCCAAACACCATTGAATCTCAATATGTTTTACTCATTAAACTAAGAAACATCTCCCCCAAACACCATTGAATCTCAATATGTTTTACTCATTTAACTAAGAAACATCTCCCCAAACACAATTGAATTTCACTATGTTTTACTCATTAAAATAAAAAACAACACACCCAAACACCAATGAATCTCAATATGTTTTACTCATTAAACAATAAAACATTTCCCCCAAACACCATTAAATATCAATATGTTTTACTCATTAAACTAGGAAACATCTCCACCAAACACCATTGAATCTCAAAATGTTTTACTCATTAAACTAAGAAAGATTTCCTCCAAAACACCACTGAATCTCAATATGTTTTACTCATTAAAGTAAGAAACATCTCCCCAAAAAACAATTGAATCTCAATATATTTTACTAATTAAACTAAGAAACATCTCCCCCAAACACTATTGAATTTCATTATGTTTTACTCATTAAACTAAGAAACATCTCCCCAAACACCATTGAATCTCAATATGTTTTACTCATTAAACTAAGAAACATCTCCCACAAACACCATTGAATCTCAATATGTTTTACTCATTAAACTAAAAAACATCTCCCCCAAACACAATTGAATCTCAATATGTTTTACTCATTAAATTAAGAAACATCTCCCCAAACACGATTGAATCTCAAAATGTTTTCCTCATTAAACTAGGAAACATCACCCCAAACACCACTGAATCTCAGTATGTTTTACACATTAAATTAAGAAACATTTCCCCAAACACCATTGAATCTCAATATGTTTTTCTTATTAAATTAAGAAACATCTCCCCCAAGCACCATTGAATCTCAATATGTTTTACTCATTAAATTAAGAAACATCTCCCCAAACACCACTGAATCTAAATGTTTTACTCATTAAAGTAAGAAACATCACCCAAATACCATTGAATCTCAATATATTTTACTCATTAAACTAAGAAACAACTCCCCCAAAAACAATTAAATTTCAATATGTTTTCCTCATTAAACTAAGAAACAACTCTTCCAAACACCATTGAATCTCAATATGTTTTACTCATTAAACTAAGAAACATCTCACAAACACCATTGAATCTCAATATGTTTTACTCATTAAACTAACAAACATCTCTCCCAAACACCATTGAATCTCAATATGTTTTACTCATTAAACTAAGAAAAATCTTCTCAAACAACATTGCCTCTCAATACATTTTACTCATTAAACTAAGAAACATCCCACCAAACACAATTGAATTGCAATATGTTTTACTCAATAAACTAAGAAACATCTCCCCCAAACACCATTGAATCTCAATATGTTTTACTCATTAAACTAAGAAACATGTCCCCCAAACACCACTGAATCTCAATATGTTTTACTCATTAAACTAAGAAACATCTCCCCAAACACCATTGAATCTCAATATGTTTTACTCATTAAACTAAGAAACATCTCCCCAAACACCACTGAATCTCAATATGTTTTACTCATTAAAGTAAGAAACATCTCCCCAAACACCATTGAATCTCAATATGTTTTACTCATTAAACTAAGAAACATCTCCCCAAACCCCATTGAATCTCAGTATGTTTTACATATTAAACTAAGAAACATCTCCCTGAAACACCACTGAATCTCAATATGTTTTACTCATTAAACTAAGAAACATCTCCCCAAACACCACTGAATCTCAATATGTTTTACTCATTAAACTAAGAAACATCTCCCCTATACACAACTGAATCTCAATATGTTTTACTCATTAAAGTAAAAAATAACTCCCCCAAACACCACGGAATCTCAATATGTTTTAGTCATTAAAGAAAGAAACATCCCCCCAAACACCATTGAATCTCAATATGTTTTATTCTTTAAAGTAAGAAACATCTCCCCAAACACCATTGAATCTCAATATGTTTTACTCATTAAATTAAGAAACATCTCCCCCAAACACCATTGAATCTCAATATGTTTTACTCATTAAATTAAGAAACATCTCCCCCAAACACCACTGAATCTCAATATGTTTTAGTCATTAATGTAAGAAACATCTACGCCAAATACCAACGAATCTCAATATGTTTTACTCATTAAACTAAGAAACATCTCCCCAAACACCACTGAATCTCAATATGTTTTACTCATTAAACTAAGAAACATCTCCCCCAAACACCATTGAATCTCAATATGTTTTACTCATCAAACTAAGAAATATCTCCCCAAACACCATTGAATCTCAATGTTTTACTCATTAAACTAAAAAACATCTCCCCAAACACCATTGAATCTCAATATGTTTTACTCATTAAACTAAGAAACATCTCCCCCAAACACCATTGAATCTCAATATGTTTTACTCATTAAACTAAGAAACATCTTCCCCAAACACCATTGAATCTCAATATGTTTTACTCATTAAACTATGAAATATCTCCCCCAAACACCACTGACTCTAAATATGTTTTACTCATTAACATAAGAAACATCTCCAGCAAAGACCAGTGAATCTCAATATGTTTTACTAATTAAACTAAGAAACATCTCCCCCAAACACCATTGAATCTCAATATGTTTTACTCATTAAACTAGGAAACATCTCCCCCAAACATCATTGAATCTCAATATGTTTTACTCATTAAACTAAGAAACATCTCCCAAACACCATTGAATCTCAATATGTTTTACTCATTAAACTAAGAAACATCTCCCCCAAACACCATTGAATCTCAATATGTTTTACTCATTAAACTAAGAAACAACTCCCCCAACACCACTGAATCTCAATATGTTTTACTCATTAAACTAAGAAACATCTCCCCAAACACCATTGAATCTCAATATGTTTTACTCATTAAACTAAGAAACATCTCCCCCAAACACCACTGAATCTCAATATGTTTTACTCATTAAACTAAGAAACATCTCCCCAAACACCACTGAATCTCAATATGTTTTACTCATTAAACTAAGAAACATCACCCAAACACCACTGAATCTCAATATGTTTTACTCATTAAACTAAGAAACATCTCCCCAAACACCACTGAATCTCAATATGTTTTACTCATTAAACTAAGAAACATCTCCCCCAAACACCATTGAATCTCAATATGTTTTACTCATTAAACTAAGAAACATCTCCCGCAAACAGAATTGAATCTCAATATGTTTTACTCATTAAACTAAAAAACATCACCCCCAAACACTATTGAATCTCAATATGTTTTACTCATTAAACTAAGAAACAACTCCCAAACACCATTGAATCTCAATATGTTTTACTCATTAAACTAAGAAACATCTCCCCAAACACCATTGAATCTCAATATGTTTTACTCATTAAACTAAAAAACATCTCCCCAAACACCATTGAATCTCAATATGTTTTACTCATTAAATTAAGAAACATCTCCCTCAAACACTATTGAATCTCAATATGTTTTACTCATTAAACTAAGAAACATCTCCCCCAAACCCCACTGAATTTCAATATGTTTTACTCATTAAATTAAGAAACATCTCCCTCAAACACTATTGAATCTCAATATGTTTTACTCATTAAACTAAGAAACATCTCCCGCAAACACCATTGAATCTCAATATGTTTTACTCATTAAACTAAGAAACATCTCCCCCAAGCACCACTGAATCTCAATATGTTTTACTCATTAAACTAAGAAACATTTCCCCCAACACCACTGAATCTCAATATCTTTTACTCATTAAATTTAGAAACATCTCCCCCAAACACCAGTGTATTTCAATATGTTTTACTCATTAAACTAAGAAACATCTCCCCAAACACCATTGAATCTCAATATGTTTTACTCATTAAACTAAGAAACATCTCCCCCAAACACCATTGAATCTCAATATGTTTTACTCATTAAACTAAGAAACATCTCCCCAAACACCATTGAATCTCAATAGGTTTTACTCATTAAACTAAGAAACATCTCCAGCAAACACCATTGAATCTCAATATGTTTTACTCATTAAACTAAGAAACATCTCCCGCAAACACCATTGAATCTCAATATGTTTTACTCATTAAACTAAAAAACATCTCCCCTAAACACCATTGAATCTCAATATGTTTTACTCATTAAACTATGAAACATCTCCCCAAACACCATTGAATATCAACATGTTTTACTGATTAAACTATGAAACATCTCCGCCAAACACCACTGAATCTCAATATGTTTTACTCATTAAACTAAGAAACATCTCCCCCAAACACCACTGAATCTCAATATTATTTACTCATTAAACTAAGAAACATCTCCCCAAACACCATTGAATCTCAATATGTTTTACTCATTAAACTAAGAAACATCTCCCCCAAACACCATTGAATCTCAATATGTTTTACTCATTAAACTAAGAAACATCTCCCCAAACACCATTGAATCTCAATATGTTTTACTCATTAAATTAAGAAACATCTCCCCAAACACCATTGAATCTCAATATGTTTTACTCATTAAACTAAGAAACATCACCCCAAACACCACTGAATCTCAATATGTTTTACTCATTAAACTAAGAAACATCTCCCCAAACCCCATTGAATATCAATATGTTTTACTCATTAAACTAAGAAACATCTCCCCAAACACCATTGAATCTCAATATGTTTTACTCATTAAACTAAGAAACATCTCCCCCAAACACCATTGAATCTCAATATGTTTTACTCATTAAACTAAGAAACATCTCCCCCAAACACCATTGAATCTCAATATGTTTTACTCATTAAACTAAGAAACATCTTCCCCAAACACCATTGAATCTCAATATGTTTTACTCATTAAACTAAAAAACATCTCCCCCAAACACCATTGAATCTCAATATGTTTTACTCATTAAACTAAGAAACATCTCCTCCAAACACCATTGAATCTCAATATGTTTTACTCATTAAAGTAAGAAACATGTCCCCAAACACCATTGAATCTCAATATGTTTTACTCATTAAACTAAGAAACATCTCCCTTAAACACCATTGAATCTCAATATGTTTTACTCATTAAATTAAAAAACATCTCCCCAAACACCATTGATTATCAATATGTTTTACGCATTAAACTAAAAACATCTGCCCCAAACACCATTGAATCTCAATATATTTTACTCATTAAACTAAGAAACATCTTCCCCAAACACCACTGAATCTCAATATGTTTTACTCATTAAACTAAGAAACATCTCTCCCAAACACCATTGAATCTCAATATTTTTTACTCATTAAACTAAGAAACATCTCCCCAAACACCATTGCATCTCAATATGTTTTACTCATTAAACTAAGAAACATCTCCCCAAACACCATTGAATATCAATATGTTTTACTCATTAAACTAAGAAACATCACCCTCAAAAACACCATTGAATCTCAATATGTTTTACTCATTAAACTATGAAACATCTCCCCAAACACCATTGAATCTCAATATGTTTTACTCATTAAACTAAGAAACATCTCCCCCAAACACCATTGAATCTCAATATGTTTTACTCATTAAACTAAGAAACATCTCCCCAAACACCATTGAATCTCAATATGTTTTACTCATTAAACTAAGAAACATCTCCCCCAAACACCACTGAATCTCAATATGTTTTACTCATTAAACTAAGAAACATCTCCCCAAACACCACTGAATCTCAATATGTTTTACTCATTAAACTAAGAAACATCTCCCCCAAACACCACTGAATCTCAATATGTTTTACTCATTAAACTAAGAAACATCTCCCCCAAACACCATTGAATCTCAATATGTTTTACTCATTAAACTAAGAAACATCTCCCCAAACACCATTGAATCTCAATATGTTTTACTCATTAAACTAAGAAACATCTCCCTCAAACACCATTGAATCTCAATATGTTTTACTCATTAAAGTAAGAAACATCTCCCCAAACACCATTAAATCTCAATATGTTTTTATCATTAAACTAAGAAACATCTCCCCAAACACCATGGAATCTCAATATGTTTTAATCATTAAATTAAGAAACATCTCCCCAAACAACATTGAATCTCAATATGTTTTACTCATTAAACTACGAAACATCACCCCAAACACCACTGAATCTCAATATGTTTTAGTCATTAATGTAAGAAACATCTACCCCAAACACCACTGAATCTCAATATGTTTTACTCATTAAACTAAGAAACAACTCCAACAAACTCCACTGAATCTCAATATGTTTTACTCATTAAAGTAAGAAACATCTCCCCCAAACACCATTGAATCTCAATATGTTTTACTCATTAAACTAAGAAACATCTCCCCAAACACCATTGAATCTCAATATGTTTTACTCATTAAACTAAGAAACATCTCCCCCAAACACCATTGAATCTCAATATGTTTTACTCATTAAACTAAGAAACATCTTCCCCAAACACCATTGAATCTCAATATGTTTTACTCATTAAACTAAAAAACATCTCCCCCAAACACCATTGAATCTCAATATGTTTTACTCATTAAATTAAGAAACATCTCCCCAAACACCATTGAATCTCAATATGTTTTACTCATTAAACTAAGAAACATCTCCCCCAAACACCATTGAATCTCAATATGTTTTACTCATTAAACTAAGAAACATCTCCCCGAAACACCACTGAATCTCAATATGTTTTACTCATTAAACTAAGAAACATCTCCTCCAAACACCATTGAATCTCAATATGTTTTACTCATTAAACTAAGAAACATCTCCCCCAAACACCATTGAATCTCAATATGTTTTACTCATTAAACTAAGAAACATCTTCCCCAAACACCATTGAATCTCAATATGTTTTACTCATTAAACTAAAAAACATCTCCCCCAAACACCATTGAATCTCAATATGTTTTACTCATTAAACTAAGAAACATCTTCCCCAAACACCATTGAATCTCAATATTTTTTACTCATTAAACTAAGAAACATCTTCCTCAAACACCATTGAATCTCAATATGTTTTACTCATTAAACTAAGAAACATCTCCCCAAACACCATTGAATCTCAATATGTTTTACTCATTAAACTAAAAAACATCTCCCCCAAACACCATTGAATCTCAATATGTTTTACTCATTAAATTAAGAAACAACTCCCAGAAACACCATTGAATCTCAATATGTTTTACTCATAAACTAAGAAACATCTCTTCCAAACACCATTGAATCTCAATATGTTTTACTCATTAAACTAAGAAACATCTCCCCAAACACCACTGAATCTCAATATGTTTTACTCATTAAACTAAGAAACATCTCTTCCAAACAGCACTGAATCTCAATATGTTTTCCTCATTAAACTAAGAAACATCTCCCCCAAACACCATAGAATATCAATATGTTTTACTCATTAAACTAAGAAACATCTGCCCCAAACACCATGGAATCTCAATATGTTTTACTCATTAAACTAAGAAACATGTCCCACAAACACCATTGAATCTCAATATGTTTTACTCATTAAACTAAGAAACATCTCCCTCAAACACCATTGAATCTCAATATGTTTTACTCATTAAACTAAGAAACATCTCCCCAAACACCATTGAATCTCAATATGTTTTACTCATTAAACTAAGAAACATCTCCCCCAAACACCATTGAATCTCAATATGTTTTACTCATTAAACTAAGAAACATCTCCCGCAAACACCATTGAATCTCAATATGTTTTACTCATTAAACTAAGAAACATCTCCCCAAACACCATTGAATCTCAATATGTTTTACTCATTAAAACATCTCCCCAAACACAATTGAATCTCAATATGTTTTATTCATCAAACTAAAAAACATCTCCCCCAAACACCATTGAATCTCAATATGTTTTACTCATTAAACTAAGAAACATCTCCCCAAAACACCATTGAATTTCAATATGTTTTCCTCATTAAACTAAGAAACATTTCCCACAAACACCATTGAATCTCAATATGTTTTACTCATTAAACTAAGAAACATCTCCCCCAAACACCATTGAATCTCAATATGTTTTACTCATTAAACTAAGAAACATCTCCCCAAACACCACTGAATCTCAATATGTTTTACTCATTAAACTAAGAAACATTTCCCAAACACCACTGAATCTCAATATGTTTTACTCATTAAACTAAGAAACATCTCCCCCAAACACCATTGAATCTCAATATGTTTTACTCATTAAACTAAGAAACATCTCCCCCAAACACCATTGAATCTCAATATGTTTTACTCATTAATCTAGAAAACATCTCCCCAAACACCATTGAATCTCAATATGTTTTACTCATTAAACTAAGAAACATCTCCCCCAAACACCATTGAATCTCAATATGTTTTACTCATTAAACTAAGAAACATCTCCCCAAACACCATTGAATCTCAATATGTTTTACTCATTAAACTAAAAAACATCTCCCCAAACACCATTGAATCTCAAAATGTTTCACTCATTAAACTAAGAAACATCTCCCCAAACACCATTGAATCTCCATATGTGTTACTCATTAAATTAAGAAACATATCCCCAAACACCATTGAATCTCAATATGTTTCCTCATTAAACTAAGAAACATCACCCCAAACACCACTGAATCTCAATATGTTTTACTCATTAAACTAAGAAACATCTCCCCAAACACCACTGAATCTCAATATGTTTTACTCATTAAACTAAGAAACATCTCCCCCAAACACCATTGAATCTCAATATGTTTTACTCATTAAACTAAGAAACATCCCACAAACACCATTGAATCTCAATATGTTTTACTCATTAAACTAAGAAACATCTCCCCAAACACCACTGAATCTCAATATGTTTTACTCATTAAACTAAGAAACATCTCCCCCAAACACCATTGAATCTCAATATGTTTTACTCATTAAACTAAGAAACATCTCCCCCAAACACCATTGAATCTCAATATGTTTTACTCATTAAACTAAGAAACATCTTCCCCAAACACCACTGAATCTCAATATGTTTTACTCATTAAACTAAGAAACATCTCCCCAAACACCACTGAATCTCAATATGTTTTACTCATTAACGTAAGAAACATCTCCCCAAACACCATTGAATCTCAATATGTTTTACTCATTAAACTAAGAAACATCTCCCCAAACACCATTGAATCTCAATATGTTTTACTCATTAAACTAAGAAACATCTCCCCAAACACCATTGAATCTAAATATGTTTTACTCATTAACGTAAGAAACATCTCCCGCAAACACCATTGAATCTCAATATGTTTTACTCATTAAAGTAAGAAACAACTCCCCCAAACACCACTGAATCTCAATATGTTTTAGTCATTAAAGTAAGAAACATCTCATCAAACAGCATTGAATCTCAATATCTTTTACTCATTAAACTAAGAAACATCTCCCCAAACACCATTGAATCTCAATATGTTTTACTCATTAAACTAAGAAACATCTCCCCCAAACACCATTGAATCTCAATATGTTTTACTCATTAAACTAAGAAACATCTCCCCAAACACAATTGAATCTCAATATGTTTTACTCATTAAATTAAGAAACATCTCCCCCAAACACCATTGAATCTCAATATATTTTACTAATTAAACTAAGAAACATCTCCCCAAACACTATTGAATTTCATTATGTTTTACTCATTAAACTAAGAAACATCTCCCCAAACACCATTGAATCTCAATATGTTTTACTCATTAAACTAAAAAACATCTCCCCAAACACCATTGAATCTCAATATGTTTTATTCATTAAACTAAAAAACATCTCCCCCAAACACCATTGAATCTCAATATGTTTTACTCATTAAACTAAGAAACATCTCCCACAAACACCATTGAATCTCAATATGTTTTACTCATTAAACTAAGAAACATCTCCACCAAACACCATTGAATCTCAATATGTTTTATTCATTAAACTAAAAAACATCTCCCCTAAACACCATTGAATCTCAATATGTTTTACTCATTAAACTATGAAACATCTCCCCAAACACCATTGAATATCAATATGATTTACTCGTTAAACTAAGAAACATCTCCCTCAAAAAACACTAAATCTCAATATGTTTTACTCATTAAACTATGAAACATCTCCCCCAAACACCACTGAATCTCAATATGTTTTACTCATTAAATTAAGAAACATCTCCCCAAACACCATTGAATCTCAATATGTTTTACTCATTAAACTAAGAAACATCTCCCCAAACACCATTGAATCTCAATATGTTTTACTCATTAAACTAAGAAACATCTCCCCCAAACACCACTGAATCTCAATATGTTTTACTCATTAAACTAAGAAACATCTCCCCCAAACACCATTGAATCTCAATATGTTTTACTCATTAAAGTAAGAAACATCTCCCCAAACACCATTGAATCTCAATATGTTTTACTCATTAAACTAAGAAACATCTCCCGCAAACACCACTAAATCTCAATATGCTTTATTCATTAAACTAAGAAACATTTCCCCAAACACCACTGAATCTCAATATGTTTTACTCATTAAACTAAGAAACATCTCCCCAAACACCATTGAATCTCAATATGTTTTACTCATTAAACTAAGAAACATCTCCCCCAAACACCATTGAATCTCAATATGTTTTACTCATTAAAGTAAGAAACATCTCCCCAAACACCATTGAATCTCAATATGTTTTACTCATTAAACTAAGAAACTTCTCCCCCAAACACCATTGAATCTCAATATGTTTTACTCATTAAACTACCAAACATCACCCCCAAACACCATTGAATCTCAATATGTTTTACTCATTAAACTAAGAAACATCTCCCCCAAACACTACTGAATCTGAATATTTTTTACTCATTAAGCTATGAAACATCTCCCCGAAACACCATTGAATATCAGTATGTTTTATTCATTAAACTAAGAAGCATCTCCCCAAACACTATTGAATTGCTATACGTTTTACTCATTGAACTAAGAAATATCTTCCCCAAACACCATTGAATCTCAGTTTGTTTTACTCATTAAACTAAGAAACATTTGCCCCAAACACCATAGAATCTCACTGTTTTACTCATTAAACTAAATAACATCTCCTCCAAACACCACTGAATCTCAATATGTTTTAATCACTTTACCTCTTTCAGAAGTACTGAAACAGTAAAATGATTCTGATGTGAATAACTTATCATAGGTCCCCTACTGATCGTTGGCAAATTTTATTGATAATGTGTTATTTGAAATGTACTGGACAACTTGTTGTGCTTAATGCAGGAAGGAACTGAACTCTTAGTATAGCAGGAGATACAGGACTTGCAAGATCCCCTAAATGGACTGCATGTGTGTAATACTAATCGAAAAGAAAAGTAATAAAAAAGCAAAGTTTTATTTTTGAAAAAGAAGGTGTGAAAACAATGTACAGTTCATTATGTTTTTGAACACAAATATTTTGCTTCTAGTGAGACTCACGTAAGGACTAGGAATATGAAGAACTGCCATTTTGTAGGTGCTAGATTATCAACCCCAGGGGATATTTTTAACCCTGGTAATGCTTCCCAAGGTGAGAATCAAATTCTGTACTTTCCAGTCACAAGTCAGTAACCTCCCTTTACTCCCTTAAAACCATTCTAAAAGGCTTCTTATCCAAAAATCGCTCTCTTGCCTTGCTCAACCCAAGGATGCCTTAGATACCTAAATATGAGGAAGTACCTATTTATACCTTATACCTCCTTACTCTCCTTTCGTCACTCACTTCCTTAATTACATTAATTTCTGTCTTCTGACGCTCTCTCTAAATATACCATTACCTTATTTTTCTCCCACTTCAAATTCAGTTCCTGTTTGCAGTATACTAACCTACCATTAATTTCTCTAAACTTGCTAACATTTCTCTAAATATTAAATCTTTGTCATATAAGTTGTATCTACTCTTAACCAATATATTAACATTATGTCAAATTTGGTATAATTATTTATACTGTAGATTTTTATAACATTTATGAAGACTGTAAAATTAATGCTCACTTTGCAGCTTTTCTCCCCAGGTCTCTGCTCTGCTAAAAGTGGTCACCTACCCAAACAGACTTTTTCAATAATCAAAAATAAATAAATAAATACATAAAAACCCTCAACATTACACCAACCCTAGGTATCAAAAAAGTAAATAAGACAAGACAAACCAGTAATTGCCAACATAGATTTCAACTGTCCAGATTTTTGCCTCATAATTTTGGTCTGCTCCTCATAAAATTTATGGTTTTCTAGTGAATCACAGTGGATTGAAGTCTCTAAATAATGACATTCATATGAGTTTTGGAATTCATTTCCTTCAGGAAATGCACACTGACATAACTCCTGTTATACCAGCAACATTCCAAGATTATAGGAGCAATATTTAAAATCTGTCCCTATGTTTGGGCCTTTGGCCCCACAATTAATTTAGGCTTTGTCCAGATCTCTTGCACTAAGAGGTTCAGAGTTATGATTGTCAAACAAAATACATTTTCTAGAAGGATTGTTGATAACATGGCTGTTTGTTGCTTTATAGAAAATGCAAAAAAGTATCTAAGCTTCAGGATGGTGGGAAATGCAAAAATCACCCTCTCTAACCACTTTCTGGATCAAACACGGTGGCATTGTACATAATATACAAGATCAATGTAAAGGTGATTCTTATACAGGATGTATTATTATTTATAAAATAACAAAAGATTAGACAGATGAGGCTAAGTCAAGTAGCCCTTCTCTGATATCTGTGTCTCTGTGGGTATAAATCTCATTTACTAAACAAAGCACTTATGAAAGACTGATTAAAAAAGAAACCTTTATTCATAAGTCCACCAAAGTAACTTACTGACAACAAAAATGTGTCTTTAGAATGTTGTTTAATTTTGTATGACATAGACCAATCCTTACTTGTCTGAAACATTTCATTTATCATGACATTGTATAGTTCTGTTTTTGTAGAAATAATATGAAAACATTTCGATCTGATGTTGTTTGAGTGGATTGGTCCTATTCTTAATAGTTTGAATTCATAGTTGTAATAGAGTAGTTGTGAAGCTGAATGATTTGAATGATGCTGATTTATTTATTAATTAATTTATTGTATTGTTGTTAACTGGCATATGCATAAGGTTTATAAGGCCTACATTTTGGTACGATCCTGTAGAGAAAATATTGTTGACTGTCATTAAAATTAATAGGAAAGTTACAGCAACTCTTGACAGGAACCCCTCTAAATGTTGGTTATTTATTTATTTATGTATTTATTTACTCACTCATTTTATTGTACATTATTTTGTTTTGCTGATGATCAGTGGTATCACAACCTTTCAGCTGAAACTTGGGAAGAAATGCCTAAAAACATCTGACATGCTGTAACACATGGACAGATAATTCATTCCTGTTGGTGCATAATTTATATTAATAATACATATGAAGAAGATAATTACAATTATGTAATCAGATTATACTATATACATTGGAAAGGGGAATAAAGATAAATTAGAGACAGCTGTTCAAGAGCTTAGTGGCCTGCCATGTTCCTTTTGTTATTGCTACAAGTCCATCTCAGTTAAAGCAAGTATCTCTGCGTAATTTGACCACAGATGAGAAATGTTTTAACATAACAATCTTTTTATTCTAACAGGCCCCATGAGTGTGTATCTCCAAGTATAAATTCCAGTTTTAATGAGGATGTAACTATCTGCTGTCTTCTGCTGCCTTCTTTCTTGCTAATTACAGTGCAAATGAGCCAAAGAAGAAAATAGATAGTTTTCATCCCTTGTCGCTGACACGCTGAGTTTTACAGAACACATTTTGACACTGTTACTTACAGATACTATGGCTTTATTACTGTACATGACTTCACTTTTTTTATTTTTTATTTCTAACAGTAACTTTTTCTCTTTAAAGTTTTCCCTAAAGTCCCACTGTCCCAAAAATCTCATGCTGCGATGAAGATGTCTGTTACATAAAGAAGATATCAAACTCATATTTTCTCTCATTTGTAGGTACTGTCTTGTTCTTACATCTCAAGTTACTGCCTGAATGAGATTTTTGTGATCCGCTGGGCAACGTATTTAACAAAAGGCCATGGATTTTGTCATGAAACAAGCTTTGGGAGGTAAGTGCAAAGATTTCATAGCACCTGTCATTCCACTGGACTAAAATTGCACCAGTTTTTATTTGCCTGTCGTCTGCAGAGACTAATTATTCAGTAACTTCAGACCACATTCCCAGAATCCTTATCCTTGATATATATATATATATATATATATATATATATATATAAAACTTTGTACAAAGTAGCATGTTATAGAGCTCGGTAAGTTAAGTCACCTTGAGGATTATCATTTGCGTGTAACTTAGTATAGGTCAAGACTAATGAACTAAAGGCATTCAGTGGTATATGCTTGCAAGGTTCTGCAGTTTGTATAGTTTTTAAAGATCTTTCTTTATATACAAGTACCAGATTTGATGTTTCTGACTGGGAAGAGTATTCAGAAAATGAAGCATGAAGTGAACAACATAATATGTTTTCATGTGTCACAGTTATTCAACAGTTTACTGACAATACTCTGATTTAAGAAAGATAACACACTCCATCCTTTTGGAGAAATAGGTTGTCATTGAGATACAGCTATTAGATTCAGACCTGTGTTTTGAAATGGTATTGTAAAGTAAGATTTCTATTAGAAATAAAAATGACTGTTCAAACAAACAAACAAAAATGAAGTAGAAGGCACATAACTCTAATAAATAAAGCAGATTAATTTTTTTGTCTAGAATGTGTTAATTTCAAATGTTAGAAGGCTAACAGCAATCCTAAAGAAAATTGAAAAAGGGAATGAATTTGGTCTCACTTATGCTGTCTGGAACTGAAGGTTAAACAATGTATATTTCACATTATGTATAACACATTATTATACTACAATACTCTATGGTTTATTGCTTACTTTCCTTAGCACCATTAGCAAGTCCTCCTAAGGGAGATGTGAGACAAGATGGTATGTATACTCTGTCCTTTAAAGAAATGGTCAGTAGTTTGTCCCATTTTATGGAGTGCAGACAGGCTGTGTCACTGTGAAATGAAGTGACATTCTAAGATGTGCCCAGTTATCTACACTAACGTGTCCGATTTTAGTCTGAGAGAGAGAGAGAGGAGACAGACAGACAGAAATGCAAACAGACAAAGAGTGTGAGTGACTGAGAGAGCTATTAAGGAACATATTTCATAAATGCACCTAATACACAAACTGCAGGTGACCGAGTACATGATAAGGCACATAAGAAAACACAGCATGTGATTTGTGGTAGTATAAACCATCCATCTGCTTTGCAGTTTGCATTTTGTATGAGATTCCACTCTTACTTGAGGAATATGATGGGATAATTAGGGATCCAGAGAGATGCAAGCGGACTATTTCCACTGGATAGTAAGTGTCTGAAGCAGATTTACTCCATCAGTGTATTCTGTAAAATGGAATACTTTATAACCTTATAAATATACTTGACTGAATCATAAGAGTAGGATGAGAAAACTACTCTATTAATAAGACCATCTAGTAATGTGGCCTGACCAAACTACTCTAGTAATAAGACCATCTAGTAATGTGGCCTGACCAAACTACTCTAGTAATAAGACCATCTAGTAATGTGGCCTGACCTTCTGCAAAATAAATAAATAAATAAATAAATAAATTAGGTATGAGGCTGCTAAGGATGGGGTTTGGTAAATAAACATGATCTCCAGCAACAAGATCAGCAGTTGAACATAGAATCACAACATGAGGTCAAAGCTATGTATGAGACAGTCATTCTTCCAGAGACATAACATATTTGCATGTATACCTGGATCATGACAGAGGGCATTGCTAGGTGCATATTATAACAGCTGATGTAGTTATGTGAAATATTTTTGCCCAAAGCATGCATTGACTATTGCACTAGTGGCAATCTGGGGCACTGAGTTTTAAGGAATTACTGCCTGTAGGAAAATGGCAGTCTTGTAATGAAGGTTTTATAGATTGTTTGTTTTGGTGACATTTATTGATCGGAAGAGATATTTACATATACATCATTTTATTGTTTATAATAATTCCATTTCAACCTAGTGATGTAGACTAAGAAAAACAAAAATCCTAGGTCCTTGTCTGAATCAGGAAGTAATTGCCAATTTATTTACTTGGGTGCAATATGCAGTAGCCCAGAGGCAGATCACACTACAGGGCAAATGTCTGCATTTAGCAGCTGTACTCTCCATGTACTCTGATTTGCTTATTCTGTAACCCAACTTCTAATTGTCTTAATTTTTTAAATGTATTTATTTATAAATTACAAGCTGTTACCTGGAGAGGTCTAGCTTATCAAATACATTTACTATAGAAACTCAGATAAAACTTCTAACTGATGCAAGCAAAGAGATATTCTACAAAATAACACACACAAGAACAATTTGTAGTGAATGCATCTAAACAGGGAAAAATAAAACAATAAATACAGAAAACATATCTGTCCTACCATATTTAGTTATATAAACACATATAGTGTGCATTTTAAGCAACTGAAACACATATGTCAGTATGTATAAGCAGTTTGTGTACTTCAGTGCTAAAATTTGGGTGGTACACATCTAGGTAAATTGTGGTAGGGTCCTCTAACAAGGAAACAAAGAGTATAATTTCTATGGTGCACTAAGTCTACAGAACTAATTTTCAAAACAAAGAATAATATGTTTTGCAGTGCATGTTGTATGATGATTATGCTGTAAAAATTGAAAAAAGGCAAGCTTGTTAAGCACTCTTTTGAAGTGTCCGGAATAGTACGGTGTCTGTTTCATTGCAGGTATCAGTTTAAAATATGCATATTGCTGTCTATAGTTAATTGCATAATGTTCATTCTGAATGGCAGATAAAGTGACATGAATCCTCTGTGACAACAATACAGGAACACTTGCACCATGTGACAACAGCACAGACACACTTGCACAGACACACCTGCACCATTTGACAAACGGACAGAAACACCTATAACATGTGTCAACAGCACAGGAAAACCTGCACCATGTGACAAATGTATAAAACACCTATAACATGTCACAACTGCACAGAAACACCTGCAGACTGTGACAACAGCACAGACACACCTGCACTGTGTGACAACAGCACAGGAACACCTGCAGTATGTGACAAACTCACAGATACACCTATGACATGAGACATCAGCACAGGAACACCTGTACCATGTGACACCAGAACAGGAACACCTGCACCATGTGACAACAGCACAGGAACACCTGCACCATGTGACAACAGCACATGAACACCTATAACATGTGACAACAACACAGGAACACCTGCACCATGTGACAACAGCACAGACAAACCTGCACCATGTGGCAATAGCATAGAAAAATCCGCACCATGTGACAACAGCACAGAAACATCTGCACCATGTGACAATAGCATAGAAACACCTATAACATGTGACAACAGCACAGGAAAACCTGCAGCATGTGTCAAATGCACAGACACACCTATAACATGCGACAACAGCACAGGAACACCTGCACCATGTGACAAATGCACAGAAACATCTGTAACATGTGACAATAGCACAAGAACACCTGCACCATGTGACAACAGCACAAAAGCACATGCACCATGTGACAAATGCACAGAAACATCTGTAACATGTGATAACAGCACAGGAACACCTGCACCATGTGAGAAACATACAGAAACACCTATAACATGTGAGAGAACAGGAACACCTGCACCATATGACAAACACACAGAAACACCTATAACATGTGAAAACAGCACAGGAACACCTGCACCATGTGACAACAGCACAGGAACACCTACACCATGTGACAAATGCACAGAAACACCTATAACATGTGACAGCACAGGAACATCTGCACTGTGTGACAACAGCACAGGAAGACCTGCATCATCTGACAAACGCACAGAAACACCTATAACATGTGACAGCACAGGAACACCTGCACTATATGACAACAGCACAGGAACATGTGCACCATGTGACAAATGCACAGAAACACCTATAACATGTTACAACAGCACAGGAACACCTACACCATGTGACAACAGCACAGAAACACCTATAACATGTGACATCAGCACAGGAACACCTGCACCATGTGACAACAGCACAGAAACACCTGCATCATGTGACAATAGCATAGTAACACCTATAACATGTGACAACAGCACAGGAACACCTGCACCATGTGACAACAGCACAGGAACACCTGCACCATGTGACAACAGCACAGAAATACCTGTACCATGTGACAACAGCACAGGAACACCTGCACCATGTGACAAACACACAGAAACACCTATAACATGTGATAACAGCACAGGAACACCTGTACCATGTGACAACAGCACAGAAACACCTGCACCATGTGACAAATGCACAGATACACCTGCACCATGTGTCAACAGCACAGGAACACCTGCACCATGTGAGAAACATACAGAAACATCTATAACATGTGAGAGAACAGGAACACCTGCACCATATGACAAACACACAGAAACACCTATAACATGTGAAAACAGCACAGGAACACCTGCACCATGTGACAACAGCACAGGAACACCTACACCATGTGACAAATGCACAGAAACACCTATAACATGTGACAGCACAGGAACATCTGCACTGTGTGACAACAGCACAGGAAGACCTGCATCATCTGACAAACGCACAGAAACACCTATAACATGTGACAGCACAGGAACACCTGCACTATATGACAACAGCACAGGAACACGTGCACCATGTGACAAATGCACAGAAACACCTATAACATGTTACAACAGCACAGAAACACCTGCATCATGTGACAATAGCATAGTAACACCTATAACATGTGACAACAACACAGGAACACCTGCACCATGTGACAACAACACAGGAATGCCTGCACTATGTGACAACAGGACAGGAACACCTATAACATGTGACAACAGCACAGAAACACATGCACCATGTAAAAACAGCACAGGAGCACCTGCACCATGTGATAACAGCACAGAGACACCTATAATATGTGACAACAGCACAGAAACACCTGCACCATCTAAAACAGCACAGGAACACCTATAACGTGACAAAAGCAAAAGAACACCTGCACCATCTAACAACAGCACAGGAACACCTATAACATGGATAAGAGGACAGGGACACATGTAGACATGATCTAGTATGTGTCATTAAAGGCAACAATGAATTGGCATTTCACAAATGCAAACCACACTTACAGACATGACTGTATGGTGTATTGTGAAGTGGTATGTATAATTCTAAAACAATTTTAATCTGGGTAACTGGTGTGATCCTAGAGATGTGGTTACACAGTGGTCAGCAGTGTGGGGTGAAATGTAACATGTAGTGGCAATCGACTGCCTGCCAAGATTTTGCACATTGTTTGTTACTTTCTGGTGGTGTGAAAGCATGAATTCATTTTCATTATTTGCAAAAGGATGCCCCTAAAACAATTGAATAGTCGTAAATAACTGCTAGGGTGAGACCCTCACCATCATTTTTGGTTTTATTGCATTCATTTGTTAATTGAACCGAAGTGTCTGTACTAAAGAATGACCTGAGGGCACTCTCTTATTCAGTGATTTGCTTAGCTACACTGCCTAAAAGTCAGTCGCTCCATGAGTCTGGACTGCAAATCTGTTTTAATCTAGATTTGGTAGGCTGAATATATCTATTAACTTTGTATCATTTTGTTTAATGATTGCAGAAAAGAAACAAAGAGCTTCTATGATTATCTGTACAATTGGTGACTCAAAGTCTAGTTTATTTAGATTGTCATGTTAGATTACTGTACATTTTCTTTATTTCAGACTGTGCCATTTGTTACTGAAGAGTGAATTGCCAGGCATAATCAAAGTCACAGAAAAGCTGTCTTTCGCATTGTTTTTATTTTTTATTTTTTCCTCACTATGAGTGTTCTGTAATTTGTTTCTGGTACATTGGTTTACTTAATATTTAGTCATTGTTCAGGTCTTGTCCTAGTACAGCTACAGATCACACTGCAACCTTCCCAAACTGAAACAGCAGAAACTTTGTGTGTTTATTTCCTTGGTTTTCAGTGTATTCTGTCTGCACACTGTCATTCCTGACCGAAGTCTAAGGCAGGGGCAGTGGGGCAGTCAGTGCTGCTTGTCATATGGAATGTGAAATTACCATGATATGAGAGTGCATTTAGGTTGATGTTAGCAGTGGTCAGCAGTGTGGGGTGAAATGTAACATGTAGTGGCAATCGACTGCCTGCCAAGATTTTGCACATTGTTTGTTACTTTCTGGTGGTGTGAAAGCATGAATTCATTTTCATTATTTGCAAAAGGATGCCTCTAAAACAATTGAATAGTCGTAAATAACTGCTAGGGTGAGACCCTCACCATCATTTTTGTTTTTATTGCATTCATTCGTTAATTGAACCGAAGTGTCTGTACTAAAGAATGACCTGAGGGCACTCTCTTATTCAGTGATTTGCTTAGCTACACTGCCCAAAAGTGAAGATTTAGTGAATTAAACCAAGAACAACATGGTGAATTTCATTACCAGATTGTACCCTTAACCCACTGAGTCAGTCATAGATGAAGCTGACAGGCAAGCTAAACATGGAACAGCATTGGTGTCCTTAATATTCTTAGCAGCTTTACTTTTTCTGTACGAATGTGAATGGAATAGTCTGTATGCAAGTCATAAAATGAATCGCTCAACTAGTTATACAGAAACATTATAATCACGGGAAAAAAGTGTTTGGTCAGATTAGTTTTAAACTTTAGCCACAGAATTGTTTGTAATTCACTACAAATACAATTTCAGATCTGGAAGTTAATTTAAAAAGGAAGGGTAAAGTTAAATTACATTGTGGGGTGAAAGAGAAGGTGTTTGGAAATAGAGAATACAGAACAGTAGTGAAAAAAGAAGACACAGGAATGGTAAGGATGGAGAATCAATTTAGTATCTGTAAAGAACTAGATATACATTCACATGAGTTATTACATGCACGAATACTTACATTTATTTTATTTATTGCTTTATTTTTCTTTGTTAATGGGAAACTCTGACTGAGCAGGGCCCATTTTCAGTGGTGGTCCAGGAAGAAAAGTTCCATCACAGTACATTTATATTAACACGTGTATTTCAGACAGTTCTCAGTAAAACAACTCTTAGCATTTCTCATGAAAAAAAACAAACATACTTACAACACAGTCATCTAAAGTATTTACTTACTACAACATTTATAAGTCTATACAGTTGTTCCAGCTATAACATCTTGTAGTAAGTAAATGGATTGATATTGTAAAAGGGAAAACATTGTAAAGTTTAATGTTCTTTCATTTCAGTAAAGAATGACTTGCAAGGAGTTCAAGATACCTAATAAAGTACGTTATAAAATTATGTAGGAAGGCAGATTTTAATGTTGCATAGGTTTATAAAAACTTAGAACCACAAGAACAAAAACTGAAAAAATCACAAAGCCAAGCTCCAAGGATGCCATAAACATGAACCAGTTCCCAAAACACTGTTTATTTAGCACTTTTGTCAGGTTGACTTCTTCAGAATAAATGAGAAACAACACTGAAACATATTTAAAATCATAATTACTCAATGGGGGTATCACATTACACAGATTTACTATATCCATTGTAAGGAAATGCTGCAGTTTGTTCCCAGTGTGAAGGATACTATATAGGGAAGACTATAAGAAAATTCAAAGAGCAAATATATGAGCATGTAAGAGATATGAGTAATAGAAATACTAGAAATGCTCTTTATAAGCATTTAGAAGTTTGTCCAGGGCACAATTTTAAGTTTTTTGTTTTAAAGGGAGTTAAAAAAGACCCATGTGGTGGACCATGGGCTGATATGGTGGAATTCAGAGAATTACTATGGTAGATGAAGCTTAATGCCTATTCTCCACCAGGGCTGAATGACAACTTCAGCATTGTTAGTTATTTAAGGTTGCGTTCACACTGTTTTAAGGCTGCCTTTTTTTTGTGGGGGGGGGGTTAATTAGATAATTTGAATGTCTTAATTAATAGTTTTCAGTTATTGAATAATTTTAGACCATGTGATTGTAATTATGATTTTAAATAAGTTTCATTGTTGCTTCTCATTTATTCTGAAGAAGTCATAGGATATAACCAGACGAAAGCGCTAAATAAACAGTGTTTTGGGAACTGGTTCATGTTTGTGGCATCCTTGGAGCTTGGCTTTGTGATTTTCTAGGTTTATAAAAAGTGCAAGAGATATAATGAAGTAAATTATAAAATTATGCAGGAGAGAAGGGGAGGGGAGGGGATGCAAGAGTGGAGTATAGCAGTGAATGGGGGCAGTTAGAAAAAGAGCAAGATCAAAGGTGTTGTTTAAGAGGAGGTGTGTGAAAAGGGAAGTATTGCTTTAAGTGCAGGAAGGGAAGCTGTTAGGGGAGTGATGATTCAAGTAGAAGAGGTCAAAAAGTTAGTGATAAGCAATAATAAATGTGTGCTTTCTTACAATGAATATATCCGACAGGAATACCTTGAGTTAAACGAAAGGAATTGTCAACCGATTCCACACCTGCTCATTTGTATAAGGAGGCTTACAGAGACTGGGAAGCTGTGGTGCTGCAGCGGTTAGCATTGTCGCCTCACAGCAAGAGGTTCTCCCATTCGATTCTCGGCTGGAGCATGTTCTGTGTGGAGTCTGCATGTCCTCCCCATGGTCAAGTGACGTTAAAGACATGCAGGTAGGTGCGAGCGTGAATGGGTGTGCCTTTGTTGAAGGTTGGCCATCGGGCTGGCAACTCGGCACCGTAAAAATCCACTGCCAATCATGAGTGGACCGAAGTTCCGTTGTGGCGACCCCTAACCGGGAAAAGCCGAAAGAAGAAGACAGGCTTACAGGGACTGAAGACATGAGACCTAAGGAAAGGGAGGAGGGTGGCATTGCAATATTGAGTACTTATCTCCTCTGTCCTGATTCATTTATACAAACTACGAGCTGTAAGCATAAGGTTAATATCCTTCACAAACTGCTCTATAGAACTATCTCTTAAATGCTCTCAGACTACAACAGTGGAAGTAATTTTTTCAACAACGTAACAATTGGGTTAAGCAGGTAATCAGAGAATGAATGAATGAATGAATGAATGAACAAATAAATGAATGATTTACTTTTTTTTTTTATTTTTTTTTGCATTTCAGAAATGGGTCTGAAAAAATATGTACAAGCAAATTGTTTTTTTTGAAAGATACAGGGAAGCTTCACAAAGTGCAAAGCAGCTTCTTCTTAACATCCTCTACCCGACTATTTATAGTGTGATTACCTCTTCTGTTTTTGATACTCCCATATACTTAGTAAGTTACTCAGGAATCCTAAGCAGCTTTAGTAATTTGTGAAGTAGTCTGTCCTCAATGCAAATATTCTGTGAGAATAACCATCTAATAGCAGTAGTCGATACTGTTATTAGGCAAGCCTTCTAGCTTGGTAACCTCTCTCTCTCTCTCTCTCTCTCTCTCTCTCACTATCACCATAAGTAGTATACATTTAGTTACTGTGAATTCCATTGCTTTTTCCTGTTCCATCCAGAGCATTAGCTCCCTGCTGTTCATACATACATACTCAGTATCTGAAATTAATAAATTTTGACTTAGGGAAATGCAGAATGAATAGTCTAAACTTCATAACTATGAGATGATCATCTCTATCTGGTCACCACTATCATAAGTGATAAGTATCAGTTCTGTTTATGCATTCAGTTATGGCATTTGTCTTCCAAGCCTAGGTTCAGCTGCTAAACATCCACATTATAATTAAAACATGAGGTGTAATAAGACAGTAAATCCCTTTTGTAATTGGTAAATACTATGTTATATATTACACTGACAATTTCTGTGTACTGATAATAAATCCAAGACAATGTAACATCAAATACAATGGGGGGGGTGAAGCCTTCAGCCATACCTTTAATTATTTAATACAGCGCTGATGTCATATTTGAGGTCATAATTATTTTCACTGTGAATTCTATAAATTATCTGTGACTTTAATAATGTACCTGACAAAAAAAAGATTACTAGACCCAGGTAACACTTTATTCCCCGTGATTAATATAGGTGCATTCCAGAAGAGTTTAATGAAAATAATTATGACCTCAAATATGACATCAGCACTGTATTAACACTCTTTGTTGGGTTTGACTTTATTTTCTGGATTTTAATATATCATCAGGCCTTGTTATACTCATGCTCTTTTGGTAAATTATACTTAAAAATTCAGCAAAGTTTGCTATTAAAAATAATTGAAACTGTATCACATCAGTCGCCCTGCTAGACAGGGGTCCAGGGACGTAAATATTGTGGGAAGAAATATCCAGGGAATTGTTATGGCTAGGCTTGTATAGGCCCTAGGGCTGATAGCCTAGTACCAACCTATGAATCTAGCACTCTGGATGGAACAGGAAAAGACAATGGAATTCACAGTAACTAAATGTATACTACTTATGGTCTCTGATAAAGAGAGAGAGAGAGAGAGAGATAGAGAGAGAAAGAGAGGTGCATAGGTTGGTACTAGGTTATCAGCCCTAGGGCCTATACAAGCCTAGCCATAACAATTCCATGGATATTTCTTCCCACACTATTTACTTCCCTGGATCCCTGTCTAGCAGGGCAACTGACGTGATCCACAAGGAAGTGGCAGTAATACAGTTTCAATAATTTTTAATAGCAAACTTTGCTGAATTTTTAAGTATAATTTTCCAAAAGTGCATGAGAATAACAAGGCCTGATGATGTATTAAAATCCAGAAAATAAAGTCACACCCATCAAAGAGTGTTATGACCCCCAAAACTGGTACATATTATTCATTAAGATTCAGCAACACCATTAATTAGTTCCTAACCTCATAAGATAACCATTTTACAGTGAGACTAAGTGTATCTGGTTGCAATACAGATTATATTCCATACATAGTTGTGATGAGATGAAGACAGAGCCTGTCTCCATAGTCCACTGGATTCATGGCACTGGTGTGCTTCTGTTGTTTTCTGCCTCATCTGGAAGTCCGAGATCCATTTCTAAGCTTTTCTGAAGAACTGTCTGCTGTTACACACTGTCCATTCTTATAATCTTCATCACTTATTCACCACTCTTCACAAAAAAGCTCTCTAGTGTTCCACTCGAACTTTGTAACATAAGCTGCAGTCTCACCGTCGATACAGGTCACATAACTTGAGTTTTGTGCATCACAATGATCCAGAAAAATAATTTGAAGTGTTATAGTGACCTTTACTGCATTTAGCATCCTAAAACATTCCACAGATGATGTTTGCCTCTGAAGGTTCCCTGATGACATGTAATTATTTCACAAAGAGTGGAGGCATAGAAGCTGATTTTAAATCAGTTGGCATTTGATGCCTGAAATATTGTTTATGAAATACTTCAGATATAACTGCAATGTCACCCATAACGTTATGCAACTTCAGGGAAAAGAGGAACATTCCTACAGAAAAAAGTTGACTCGATACATAACATGCAGTCATCATGGTTCAGAATTTTATTATTATTATTTTTAATTCTGTAATGTCAAGATTGACTTCTTTTAGAATGAAACAGGAACTTCTAGATTCTGAGAACTTGGGGAATGAAAATGGACCTGGCATGTTAATTGAAACAATGTCATTTTCTTATTCTAGACTGTTAAAGATATTATATTATGTTTTATCAAAGGTCCCCACGATAATTGCAGGGTCATATGTATAAATACAATTCTAAGCAACAGTAGATATCCTTCAGAAGCAGTTAACTATTTTTAAAAGTTACCCAATAGTCTCCAAGTGTATTTCATTCATGCATCTTTAGTAAGATATTTTTCTTTGTCACTTTTCAAACTGAACCAGTGGTAAACTGGAGTAAATGTTTTTCCTCTTCCCGTAGTTGTGTTACTATGCAGGTGGGATGTATACACATACATATTAAACACACACACACAAACATATATATATATATATATATATATATATATATATATATATATATATATATATATATATATATACACACACACATAGGTATGGTGGGCTAGGTCCTTCATATGGGGTGTAGAAGGATTTGACCTGCATTTTTTCTGTTTTCAAGATTTTTGAGTTATACTTCTCAGTTTTAACAAATGAATGAAGTGTAACTCATTGCAAGTTGGTGTATTTAACATGTTTCCCTGAATCTTAAAGCAACTAGTTTCATCTTAATCATATGGGGTGCGTGTTCTGCCTTCAAAGATGTACGTTTTCAGTATGAGTACTAAGGAGGCCTTTTTGGGCCTCATTATAATTGTGTTCCTTTGTTTGATCCTAGATTTGTTTCATCACAGACTCGGTTTGTTTTATACATTTCAAGGTTTGTATTAGACACTGGCGGTTAAGTTATGTCAGCTCGTTTGCTACTTGGTAGTCTCTCTTACTGGGCTTAAAAGCTGTTCATCTTATATCTAAGTATATGTCTATTTCTAGGTTGCTTCCAAAGAATCATTTTGATAGCTGCACAGATCTTATTGCATTCTCCTATAATTTTAAAAAGGTTGAGATTTTGCTTCTTACTTTGGAGTTTATTTAAGGAAATAAAGTTGGAAAATTCTAGAAGGCAATATATGAGGTCTGACAGCTGTTTTTCATCAGTAGTTACTTTACTAACTCCAGATGTCATTCATTCCTGGTATGAAGAGAAATGTTCTTTTAGGCTACAGGCTATAAAAATATTTATAAAATATAACTTCCTAAACACACTGGATCTGTTGATATGCAGTAGGCCCTAGAGAAACAGATTCTGCTACAGTATTGTGCCCAACCTTAAATGTCGAGCAGGTGAGATCAGAAAGGAAGGAAGTATGCAAACTTATTATAGTAAATGCTGCCACTCCAAATATTGTTGCATTATGGATGTTGTACTGGTAAAACAGCGAGCACTTAGAACTCCCTTATGATTTCAGTATCAGAACTTTTAAAGCATTAGTTGTGAATGTAATGTGCACTTAGTGTAACACTCAGTCACTTTATGTATGCATAGTAAATTTTAAATGTCTCAGATGTCTAATGACTCAGTGTCTGTTCAAAGTTTATGTTATACCATCTGCAATGCTGATCTGTTAGTAAGGCTGTTACTCTGTGGAACATAGAGGTGATATGATCCCTTTCTTATCAAGGTAGACAAGCATTAAGCTCTTGAACTTGAATCCAAGCATTAGGTTCTAGGTAATTACTATGCATGGAGTCTAGGTGACCACTGATGAGCCTAGCCCAAATTTCCAGTTTCCTCAAAGCACTGTCTGGTTAAACGAATTGCTCGAGATCACACACTAGGCAAATGACGGCAATGAGAATCAAACCCTGTACCTCATGAAGGAGCTCATTAATAGCTCATAGCCTTAGAGAATCAAATCCTGTACCTCATGAAGGAGCTCAGTAATAGCTCATAGCCATAGAGAATCAAACCCTGTACCTCATGAAGGAGCTCATTAATAGCTCATAGCCTTAGAGAATCAAACCCTGTACCTCATGAAGGAGCTCAGTAATAGCTCATGGCCTGAGAATCAAACCCTGTACCTCATGAAGGAGCTCATTAATAGCTCATAGCCTTAGAGAATCAAACCCTGTACCTCATGAAGGAGCTCAGTAATAGCTCATAGCCATAGAGAATCAAACCCTGTACCTCATGAAGGAGCTCATTAATAGCTCATGGCCTGAGAATCAAACCCTGTACCTCATGAAGGAGCTCAGTAATAGCTCATGGCCTGAGAATCAAACCCTGTACCTCATGAAGGAGCTCATTAATAGCTCATAGCCTTAGAGAATCAAACCCTGTACCTCATGAAGGAGCTCAGTAATAGCTCATGGCCTGAGAATCAAACCCTGTACCTCATGAAGGAGCTCATTAATAGCTCATAGCCTTAGAGAATCAAACCCTGTACCTCATGAAGGAGCTCATTAATAGCTCATGGCCTGAGAATCAAACCCTGTACCTCATGAAGGAGCTCATTAATAGCTCATAGCCATAGAGAATCAAACCCTGTACCTCATGAAGGAGCTCAGTAATAGCTCATAGCCATAGAGAATCAAACCCTGTACCTCATGAAGGAGCTCAGTAATAGCTCATGGCCTGAGAATCAAACCCTGTACCTCATGAAGGAGCTCAGTAATAGCTCATAGCCTTAGAGAATCAAACCCTGTACCTCATGAAGGAGCTCATTAATAGCTCATGGCCTGAGAATCAAACCCTGTACCTCATGAAGGAGCTCATTAATAGCTCATAGCCTTAGAGAATCAAACCCTGTACCTCATGAAGGAGCTCAGTAATAGCTCATGGCCTTAGAGAATCAAACCCTGTACCTCATGAAGGAGCTCAGTAATAGCTCATGGCCTGAGAATCAAACCCTGTACCTCATGAAGGAGCTCAGTAATAGCTCATAGCCTTAGAGAATCAAACCCTGTACCTCATGAAGGAGCTCAGTAATAGCTCATGGCCTGAGAATCAAACCCTGTACCTCATGAAGGAGCTCATTAATAGCTCATAGCCTTAGAGAATCAAACCCTGTACCTCATGAAGGAGCTCATTAATAGCTCATGGCCTGAGAATCAAACCCTGTACCTCATGAAGTAGCTCATTAATAGCTCATGGCCTGAGAATCAAACCCTGTACCTCATGAAGGAGCTCATTAATAGCTCATAGCCTTAGAGAATCAAACCCTGTACCTCATGAAGGAGCTCATTAATAGCTCATGGCCTGAGAATCAAACCCTGTACCTCATGAAGGAGCTCATTAATAGCTCATAGCCTTAGAGAATCAAACCCTGTACCTCATGAAGGAGCTCATTAATAGCTCATAGCCTTAGAGAATCAAACCCTGTACCTCATGAAGGAGCTCAGTAATAGCTCATAGCCTTAGAGAATCAAACCCTGTACCTCATGAAGGAGCTCATTAATAGCTCATAGCCTTAATCCTGTTTGTCAACAGTCAGGCTTTGACTTTGCTTATTTATTAACTGCCTTTCCTGTAGCCATATCAGCTGAACCTTAAGGTAGTTCATCCGGATCAGCATTCTGCCCCACTTAATAAATGATCTTGCCTGAGAGTTTAAAGTGCTTCTGCTATATTCAGAGCTATCCAGGCTACGATAAGATGCTTTATTTTAATTTTTTGCACTTGTGCTTCCTACTATTAGTGATAGCTACTGTCTGACTGCATTTTTAAAGCATTTAATTAATCTTGTCACAAAACAACTGCTCTTTTAGTCTGTGTCTTAGTATTTTGAACTGTTTGGTTTCTAAATCATCTTGCAGAAGGGCAGTCTAGCCAGGGACTTCATTTTTTGCTGCTGAATTGCATGTAAGAGTCCTTTTTCTTACTGCGTTCTTATATTGGGGAAGTCCATGATCAAGCATCCTGTGGCAGAAGGTGTTTCCCTGGTTTCTCTGAGTTGGGAAGCACTCCAGAAGGTGATTTCAACTACCCTGCCATTAACTGGGAAAACTACTCGTGTACCAATACCTTTGCCCAATGGTTCTTGGACTTCATAAATTCCAACCCCCTGGATCAACTAATCCATAGTCCTACCAGGGGCTCCAATATCCTGGACCTGGTCATTAACAACATGGTTAATCGATGCTTCACACCAGTGGTCATCCACTCTTTGGTTAGGTCTGACCATAAGCTAATCATCTTTGACATCCACATCCCACCCCCCAGTAAGGAAACATCCGTAAAAACTTCTCCAAGGCCAACTTCATGCTACTCAAGTCAGAAGTGACAAACTTCATGACACCCATGCAGACGGGAACTGAAGGTTCGACTGCCGAATTCTACACTAAAGCACTGTACGAACACATCCACTTGTGCATGAATCGTGCCATCCCAAATAGAACCAAGATGCTCCCCTTCAAAAAAAGGAAGCCAGTCTTGTGGTCCCCTCTCATAAACAAACTATATAACAGAAGGAAGAAAATGTTGCAGAAAAGAAGAAAATCCCAGGATGCAAAAAACTCCCTTACCAGCCTCAGTAAGAAGCTGAGATCCCTCAAAAATCCTCCAAAGCTAGTTACGAAAATAAAATTGCCAAAGATTCCAAAGACAACCACAAGGCATTCTATAGTTATGCCAAGAATCTAAATGGCAATGCTCAGATCTGCTCTGAGGTACAACAGAATGGCATTAAATATACTGATCCCAAGGACATTGCCAATATCCTGGCAGATCGATTCAGTGCCAACTTCACCCCCTCTCACCCACTAAAAGGCCCATCTCAATACAGAAAGATTGTCAAATTCCAGTAGTCATGGCCACACAGGTAAAAAATGCACTCTCCAAGCTAAGAATACAGCATCCATGGGACCAGACATCCCAGGCTGTGTACCACATAAACTACAAAATGAACTGGCACATTACCTAAGTGTCATGTTTAATCATAGCCTCACCTCAGGTTTTGTGCCCACTGAGTGGTGCACAGCTACAGTTATCCCACTCCACAAGAGGGAATCCACCTTGGATCCTGGAAACTACCGTCCCATCAGTCTGACAGCCTGATCTGCAAGGCCATGGAACGTATTATCATGGAACTTATAAACAAAGACATTGGCAACCTTCAAACACTGGACTCCACCCAGTTTGGGTTTGTTAAGGGCCGATCATGTCTCCTGAACCTGACTGACTTCTTTGAATCAGTCTCCAGAGCCTTTGACGAGGGTAAGGCAGTCCACACAGCCTACCTGGACCTCACCAAGGCCTTCAACACCATCCCCCACTCTGGAATCATAGATAAACTTACTAAGCTGGGCATAAATCCCCTACATCACTTGATGGGTTGCCAACTGGCATACTGACAGAACCCACACTGTAAATGTAGCTGACTCCAAATCCAACTCCAGACAAGTGACAAGTGGAGTACCTCATGGTTCAGTCCTGGAACTGCTCTTGTTTGGCATCTACTTCTTTGAAGTACAGGCCAGCACTGAAGGACTCTGGCTAACAAAGTTTGCAGGTGACTGCAAACTGGGAGCCATTACTGAATCCCCAAATCATGTAGATATTCTGCAAAAGGGCCTTACAGAAACAAATGATTGGTGCCAGAGCCATGGGCTCGAGCTCAATGCCAAAAAGTGTATAGTTATCCCCTTTGGGGAAAAAACATGTACCCATGAATTACCACATAGGTGGCAGTACACTAAACACCAAAAGTGTGATAAGAGACTTAGGAACACAGGTGGACAGTGGTCTTACCTTCGATAACCACATCGCCACAACAGTCGGGAAATCCTTCTATGTGACACACCTCATCACTAAGGGCTTTTCATCCAGAAAAAATGAGGTCATTGCCCCACTGTACTCATCCCTCATTAGACCCATCATAAAGTACAATGCCCCATTTGGTATGTACCTCACAAGACATCTGCAACAACTGGAAAGGCCGCAGAAGCACTTCACTAAAAGAATCACAGGCCTAAAGCAGATGCCCTATGCCGACCGACTAAAAAAACTCCAGCTCTACTCTGTCGCATATCATCTTCTCAGAGGTGATCTCTGCTTAACATACAAGGCCATGTCAAACCCACAGCTGTTGGACATGCTACATTTAAAGAAATCCCAATCCATCAGAGCCACATGCTGCAGGGAGCTAAACTTTGTCATCACAATGAACAAAACATGCTGGAGGGATGGGTTCCTGATCCAGAAACTCCACATACTCTGGAATAGACTGCCCATACATGTCAAGCAGAGTGCCTCCTTGGTCCTCTTCAAAAGGAACCTTGATGACTGGATGGGAGATAGAAAATTTACCCTGGCGATCATGTCAGTCGCCTTGCTAGACAGGGGTCCAGGGAAGAAATAGCCAGGGAATTGTTATGACTAGGCTTGTATAGGCCCTAGGGCCGATAGCCTAGTACCAGCCTATGAACCTATGAACCTAAGTTTACAGCAGCTAGTTTGCAGGTTAAACAGCACTAAAACCATACCCTAGCCAGTCTATATCACTTTGCCAAGAGCTTAATTGAGCAAATCACTATTTACAAACTCAATTCAGTGAAATCTCAATTAAGCGAATGATCATTTCAGCAAAAATTTTCCAAGGGAAAAAAATAGTGGGCCAGCTACCGACCATAACAAGGACAACAAAATTTAAAACTCTGTAAAGTGGTGGGGCTTCACCCTCCACACCCCCCAACTAAGTATACCAACTCAGAAATTGCACTACAGTGGGGAATAGGGCAAATTCCCAATGATGGCCAACCATGTCCTTTCCCTTGGAAAATTTTCACTGAAATGATTGTTCGCTTAATTGAACTTTCGCTGAATTGGGTGCAATAAATAGTGATTTGCTCAATTAAACTTTTGACAAAGTAATATAGACTCATCACACACAATCTAACATTTACCCTTAACGTCGGAAACCACCCCAGGAGACCTCTGTAAAACCCACTCCTTAAACCATAATAGACCACTCTAATACAGGCCCGGACAACATGAATATGAAATTTCCAAATATCTCTTTGGGCAGTTTGGAAATATTTGGGCATCCTGAAGCAATTTAGAAATTGCCTCATGTTCTCAGACAACCATTTAATCCTTAAAGAAACAAACACAGTATGTGAGAGATGCACATATACAACTTCCTTGGAGGTAAAAATCTCACTAAAAACAATGCTGTTAAAAACAGTGAAACTGCATCCACCAAACATACTGCTCACCACACATACAGACATTATAGTGAGCAACTTAACAGAAATCTTCCCAAACTTCAAACACATCCTAAACCTACAAATGACAGTGCCAAAATCAACAATCTCTAAAGCATACACCAAAAGCAACAACAAACACCGCTCACAAGCATACACCCAATGGTTCCCAAGATTGAAGCCCATAGTGCAAGCAAGTACTTCACCTAGAATACTGGTCATAGGGGATTCCATTGTATTACACATAGATGCCCCAATCATCAAACTAGACAAGGATAAGATAATGGTCAGCTGGTTATCAGGAGCCAGGATCCACAATCATGCACACCCTCAGTTCACTACACCACATGTACAAATATGATTCTATCATAGTTCATGTGGGTGTAAATTACCTGAGACATATCTCATTGGACTATATGAAAATAGACATATGGATCTCACTGAATATGTGTCACAGACAGGTATGTGCCTAGCAATGAGCAGCATTCTACCTTCATCAGCGATGATGTCACAGTTTGAACCAAAAATTACTGATTTTAACAAATGGCTTAGTTTCTGGTGTCATTCTAGGGGGACTCAGTATCTGAGAACTTGATTAACAGACTTTATTGCTCTTGCTTTACCAAAGATGGTCTGCACCTGTCCTCCCTGGGCTTTTGGATGCTGGCTAAAACTTTATTCACCCACTTAGAGTCTTTTTCGGGCAAAGCCTAACGGACAAACCTTTCAACATTGTAAAATTAAAAAAAAAAAAAAAAAACTGAAAGCAAACATAAGTTTTTACTGCTTAGTACTAAGAGCTTCAAGAGGAACTTCCACAATGTACAAGCTGTCCTCACGCTGGAGAATCTAGACATCTGTGTTGTTACCTAGACTTGGTTTAAAGATGCAGAAAGTATTCCGGCAGTGCAAGGCTACAGTACTTCTACAGATTTAAACCATCAGCTACAGAGACCGAGACTAAAGGGGAAGGAGTCTTTAAAGGGGGAGGAGTCTTGATCTACATCAGCAACAGATTTACTTCAAATCTAGCTAAACATGATGATGCCCTGAGGTCCATCCATGTGCAAGTCACCATAGATTAAGTATTTTACCATATCTTGGCTAACTATAGGTCACCACCTATGCCCCAAGAATCTTATAACTCATAGCAATACCTCCTGGAGACACTCACCATCCAACCAGTTACCCTATTTATGGGGGATTTTAACTACCCTTTGCTGAGTGAGAAAACATACACTGCCTCAAGTTTGCAGGAACAATGTTTCCTGGACCTTATTAATGCAAATACCCTGGACCAGATAGTGTACACTACAGGCAGAGGTTCAAACATACTGGGCATAGTACTCACCGACATGGGAGAGTGCTGCTCCTTCCCCATGTCACATCCTCACTGCTAAAGCCAGATCACAAAGGTGTCTCCTTCAAAATAAAAATCAACTCAGAAAATCCAACTAAACTTGTAACAATTAGGAATTATTCTATATCAAACCACACCTCACTGAGCAATAGTTTGTTCAAAAACAATGCCCCCAAACCCCAAGACGATTGCAATGTATACCAAATTGTTCACAGATAACCTGTACAAACATGTGTAGGGTTGTACAAAGGCTGATGCACCTACCAGATGTAAGCCCATAACAAACACCAAAGGAAAACCACACTACTGGAATCCCAACCTTAATATAACATAAGTAAAATTCATAGCCAAAATCAAAAAGAACTACTGTCATAAAGACACAACCTCACTGATTAAACTAAACAAGAAGTTTAGAGGATTAATTTAAGTCCAACAAGGCCAGCTTTGAGGTAAGAATAGCCTGTCTGGCAGAGGACAACCACAAGGCCTTCTTCAGCTATGTTTGAAACATTAAACGTAACACACAGCATTGTGCTGAGAAGAGAGATATAGTAAATCAGCTGACTGTTAATTCAGCTCAGACTTCATCCCCAACTCATCTCCTGCTACCCCCTGTGACCGTGAAATCACATTTAGCATGCCCCCCCAACTATCAACAGGGAGCATGTCTGGACAGTGTTTACCAAGGCCAAAAACATTGCCTCAGTGGGTACAGTCAATATTCCATGTTTAACGCATGATCTTTCAAGACCACTTGAGACACTTTTTCAACTACAGGCTCAAAACAGCTTACCTACCAAGTGAATAGAGAACTGCAATGGTCATCCCTCTTCACAAGGGTGGTCTGTCAACTGACCATGGAAACTACAAACCTATCCATCTGACAAGTCTAATATGCAAAGCCATGGAATGAATTATCATGGAAATGATCAGCAAGGATATTGGCGACCTACAGACATTGGACAGTCCTGGTTTGGCTTTATCAAAGAAAGGTCTTGCCTGCTTTACCAGGTCGACTTCTTTGAGAGGAACATCATAGCAATGAATGAGGGGTAGATGTTGCAAACTGCCTACCTTGACCTGACTAAGATGTTCAATGGGAACCGCCACTCTGGTATATGACAAACCCACTGAACTAGGTATAAATCCCTATATAACTTGCTGGATTGTCAGCTGGCTCACAGATAGGGCTCAAGAAGTCAGGACTGGAGACCACCTCCACCAAGATACCAGTCACCAGAGGGGTACCTCAGGGATCTGTGCTAGGCCCACTCCTATTTGGCATCTACTTCTTGGAAGTCAAAGCTAATGTCAAAGGCCCTTAGCTAACTGCATTCGCAGATGACTGTAAATTGGTAACCATCAAACATCATGACAAGAGTGCAGGAGCAGAGTTGATAACCAAATGAAAACTGCGCAATATGGATAAACTCCACAAGGCCAAACAGTCAACAATTACAGAATGTCATATGTTTAATAAGGTGAAACACTTATAACATAAAATAATTACAGTTTAGCACTTTCATCCAAACATCAGATATACAGTGGTATATACCTATGAAGCTATAAATAAATTAAAAGCCTTAATTTATTGCGTATAGAGCACACACCTTGAATGATATTAGGATGAATTATGCAACCACTTCAAGGACCAAGTAAAATGTCTAATATGGAAATAATTAAATAAAAACCTGAAAGGGGTCTAACAATTCATCTGCCATTTCAAAGCAATTGTACATTCCAATGTATAATGTCATCTATGGTCTCAGATCTGGTCTGACATCAGCTTCTTTACACAAGAGTATGCTGAGATGTTTAGTGCAATGCAGGAGGTGGGAGAATTGGAGGTGGGGTCTTTGTAAATGGGGCACTTTGCATAGAAGTAAATGGTATTTGTGGATACAGTGCATGTAGGGTGGTGTTCGAGAAGGGGATTAAAATTTGGGGAGGTGTGATTTGAACAATTAATGTGGTGTTGAACTGAGTTGTTGTTGTTTTGTCTTTCAGCTTTTCCCAGTTAGGGGTCACCACAGCGGAACTCCAGTCTGGTAATGATTGGCAGTAGATTTTTACATGCCGAGTTGCACAACCTTCAGTGAAGGTACGCCCATTCACGCATGTCTCCACACAGAAGACACTCTAGCTGAGAATCAAACAGGACAACGTCTTACTGTGAGGTAACAACGCTACCGCAGCACCACCACCGCAGTGGTGTTGAACTGAGTGATATCTGAATGGGAAGACATATATGCATGGTGCATCAAACTAATGATAGTTTCTTATGCTGGTTTGTTTTCTTTTCTTTTGTGTAACTTTGTGTATACCCATATAATTGTTGGAAATATATGAAGTTCATAAAGACATTTAAAAAAAAAAAACAGTCGGGGACAACGCCAAAAAAATGGGGAGATAAAGGCTCAAAATCAGGAGCAATTTTTAACTATCAGGGCCAAAGCCAAAAATAGATGATGACAAAGCCCCAAAATTAAGGACAGTTTTTAAATATTACTCTAACTCATTAAAAAAGTTAGTCAGACATCAGGTCATACATTAACGTGCATTTTTGAACGTTAAGAAGTATCAAACTCTAATGGTCAGCATTATTGACTGACTGCAATCCTCAGTGATTTACCAGAAAATTAAGCAATGTTATGAGGGATGGGGCAAAAATATGAGGCAAAATCAGGGACACTCTGCAAAATCAGGGACACTCTGCAAAATAAGGGACACTCTGCAAAATCAGGGACACTCTGCAAAATAAGGGACATTTTACAGGCATGTCTGACGCAGAAAAGTCTGACAGTTAAACATAAATACGTCTTTCTGTAAAAATCTGCCACATCTATTTCCTTTAACAGAAAGAATAAACTCAGGCTCAGTGCATAAGCAGGTAATATAGCATCAGAGAAGCACAAAATAGAGTGAAACCCATGGAGGAATGCAAGCATTAATGATGTTTTTAAGATAGAATAGTGTGGAATACAATACCTCTTTGAAATTCAGAAATGGAGAACAATTTTTATTATAGCAGGCTGACAAAAAACTGCATTGAAAAAGTTGCATGTATTATGGACAAAGAGAAGGCTTCCTCTAAATTATATAACAGGTGCTCATGTGAGACTCCTATTGTCCATTCATTTCCCATCTGAAGGGTCTATTTGTTGTCAAGGTAGGCAAAAATCAGGCTGCAGGGAGCAGGCCAGTAATTTGATCTCAGTGGACTCCCTCTCAAACCCCGGGGCTCCTAACTCCCTCCTGGAGCCTTCTACATTTCCACAAAAAGCTTTACTCATGGGAAGGATGTGCACATCTGTGTATGTATCATCCATAACTAGTCCCTGACTAGTGACATGCCCTGCTGGTAACCTGCACTTAATAGGCCATTACTTCTCTAGTGCAATAATTGGCACTTTCTCTAGGTGTCACCAAAAAGCAAGCTAGAGCCATTGCCCTCCTTCTGGGAAGAGTCATACTGCAGTGACCTTTCACTTCCATCCTTCCTAACCTGGCCTTGACAGCACCTGGACAGTTAGTTGAACTCAGGTTGTCTGAAATAAAGTCAAGTGTTCATCCCTCTACTCTGCATGCAGTGGATAAAATTCAGCTCAGACATTTTGAATAATTTTACATTAAATAAAGGGGAGATTGACACAGCGATAATCATAATGACCTCATGCAATGTATGAGTGGTCTTTCTCAGTTACCCAACAGGTATGTACAACTATTTTACATCTGAATAAGTCAAGATGTGCCATCTTTTTCAGCAATATTCCCCAGCAGCAGTCTGCTTAGTTAACATACCCTCAGGATCGATTTTTATGTGCAGCTTAGCATGAGAAGCCCATTTAATTGTCCAAACTGATAAACTTTCCGACTTAACTGAACCTATGAAGGAATATCTGAAGGTTGTACTGCTCAGTGCTAAAAGTCTTAACAAGAAATGCTACTCCCTGCAAGCCTCCCTCTCCCTGGAGAGTGAAGACATCTGTGTAATAATGGACACCTGGTTTAATATCACCGAGAGTACCCTAGCAATGCAAAGTTATATTGCCTTTCACACATTTAGACAAGTGCATAGGAGGAAATTAAAGGTGGAGGACTGTCAGTCTATATTGAGTAATCTTACATCCACACTACTTAAGGTGTATGAACTACTGGAACTCATACATGGGCAACTCACCATAAATGCATTGCCATACCATATCCTTGTAGGTACCCCTCCATGTCCCAGTAAACCCATAATACCTATCTCAATGTACTAGAGTCCCTCACCATTCAACCCAGTACGAAATTCATGGAGGATCTCAACTACCTCTCTATAGACTTAGAATCCTACACCACTTCTAATGCACAAGCCTAGCAATTCCTTTGTTAATACCATCATTCTGGAACAGTTTGTCCATTCTCCTACCAGGGGAACAGACATCCTTGATCTTGTACTCATGAACATGGTGGGGGTGTGGGGCAATGTTCCCCACCCAGTGTAATATTTTTGCTCGTAAGATCTGACCATAAGGTAGTATTACTTGAAATAAAAATTAAATCCGGGGATCCAACAAAACCAATAAACATTGGAAGCTATTCCAAGGCTAACCTCTCTGTACTAAGCAACAACCTTACCAAGAAAACACCATAGAATATACTGAGCTATTTACAAAATATCTGTATAGCCATATTTATAGCTGTATAGCCCAAACTGTGCCCAGTCATATTAAGAATAAGACAAACTCAAAACACAAGGTTGAATTTCACCATCAATCTGTATTACAACAAAAGAATACAATTTTGGCCAAGCGTAGGAGGAACAAATCCATGCATACTAAAAGCCTTCAGACCAATCTAAACAGGTAGATAAGAGGGTAAATTAATGCTTCAAAGGATAAACTTGAAGAAAAAATAGCTTCACAGCCAAAGCACACACACAAAGCTTTCTACAGCTATGTCTGTAACCTCAGAGGAAATACACAAAAATGCGCAGAACATATTGTAAATGGCACTACCCACACTGAACTAGAGGCCATTGCCAACCATTTGGCTGATAGGTTCTGCTCAAATTTCTCTCCCACTCTCCCCCAAAAAATTTCTCTCCCACTCTCCCCCAGAAGACCAAAAGAAATGCCACAACACAATACCCCCAACCATTACTAGAGAACAGGTCATTAATGCACTTTCCAAGGCCAAAAACACTGCATCGATGAGCCCTGATAACATCCCGGGATATTTAATAAATAGCATGAAACATGACCTCTCTGGTCCACTTGAATCACTTTTCATCTACACCCTTCAGTCAGGTTTGTGCGCTAGGAAAGAAAGATGGCTGCAGTCATTCCCTTGCACAAAGGAAGTCCAACCACTGTTCCATGTAACTACAGGCCCATTAAGTCTTACCAGCCTCATATATAAGGCCATGGAAAGAATCATCATGGACATGATAAATGAGGACATAGTAACCTGCACACTCTGGACCTATCATAGTTTGGCTTTGTTAAACATTGTCATGCCTATTAAATCTGGTGGATTTTTTTGAGATGGTCACGAAAGCACTGGCTAAAGGTAAGATTGTGCACACAGTTTACCTCAACCTCTCCAAGAATTTTGATACAATACCCCAATCAGGAATTATTGAAAAGCTCTATAATTTAGGTATAAACCTTTTTATTACCTGCTGAATAGCCAACTGGCTTACTGATAGGACTCAGGAGGTCAAAACAGGTGAGTCCACCACCACCAAGAGGACAGTCATTAGTGGAGTCCCCCAGAGCTTGGTATTGGGCCCACTCCTTTAAGGCATCTATTTCGCTGAAATGGAAGCAAATGCTGAAGTTCTAAGGCTGACTAAATTTGCAGATGAGTGCTAGCTGGGGGTTGTCATCAACTCCCCTGGAGACACTAGCATTCTTCAAGAAGCTCTGTCTCTGACTAATAAATGGTACCAAAGCCATAGTCTTAAACTCAATGCTAAGAAATGCATAATTGTACCCTTTGAGAAATCAACCAGCCCAGCTAATTACATGTTGATAATACACCCCTATGAGTCGACCCAGTAATCAGGGATCTGGGTATGCATTTAGACAATAGCCTTACTTTTGACTACAGCTGGCCCAATGTTGAGGAAATTCTTTTATGTTGCACAACTTATAAGTAATGGCATGGCATCTAGATCCAAAGAGGTAATTATCCCGCTGTACTCCACCTTTATCAGACCAGTCATAGAGTACAGTGCTGCCTTTGGTATGTACCTGACCAGGCATATGCAGCAACTACAGTGATCCCAGAGGTTCCTTACAAAAAGAATACAAGGCATAACAAACCTGCCTTATGCAAAGCTCCTTAAATCCCTTTCCCTCTACTCAGTCTCCTATAGATTGCTGAGGGGTGATCTATACCTGGCTTACAAGACATCACAAACCCCACACTTATAAATATACTATGTATTTGTAAGTCAAAGATTACCAGAAATACAAGGTTTAGGGACCTGGCCTTTGTGTGTGACATAAACAGAACATGCTGGAGAGACAGATTTGTGTCCCAGAGACTGCCCCTCCTATGGAACAGGCTTCTCATCCATGTAAAGCTGAGTTTGTTTATTACCCAGTTTAAGCACAACCTGGACAAGTGGATGGGGAATAGGAAATTTACATATGGCCTGACACCCGTGTGCCTTATGGAGAGATGTAGCTTATAAATGCCTGACCTGCAATGTCCTGTTTGGATGCAAGACATTATTATTCTTTCTGGAAAGCTTGGATAGGCTTAGAAAGGCCTCTTGGTTCATTACCCTAGTAACAGTCTACGAATCTATAAATCTATGATTCAAAATAATTGATACACATATATAAACTAGTCTAATATAAGCCTCGATGGTGCAGCGGTAGCATTGTCACCTCACAGCAAGAGGTTCTCCCGTTCAATTCTTGGCTGGAGCGCCTTGTGTGTGAAGTCTGCATGTCTTCCCCACTTTCGAGTGGCATTCAAAAGACATGCGTGAATGGGCATGCCTTCATTGAAGTTTGGGTGTCGCCAATCATTAGCGGACCGGAGTTCCACTGTGGTGACCCCTAAATGGGAAAAGAAGAACAACATAAACTAGTCTAATAGGCATATATTACACAGACATGCCAGTTACTGATAATGCATCAAATACAGGTGTTCTGTTAGCTTCATTGAAGGTCCTTAGGAAACAAATTCCTACACAGGCAATTTTATTTTTTGACATTCTGAATTTTGTATCCCATTTTGCATAGTACAAAGCACAATGCACTTGGGAAAAGCATATGAAGCTGAAATATTTTTTAAAATAAAATGCTAAATACAGAGTAAGAGGTTTTAGAATTCTTTTTTGCAATCCTTTAACAATTTTTTTTCTGGATCTAGCCTCAGGAGCTGCAGTGTTGAACTATAATGAAGTTCTAGTGGATGTAGAACTTTTTTTTGTTGTTGTTGCTGGATGCTTGTTGTCTTCCAAATCTTTTGGATGCTTTTCTATCATTTATGCTCTTCTTACAATGAATTAAAATGTTTTTTAATTTCTGCAGTATTGAGTAATAGTTTCTGTAAAACTGGGTTCACAGACATAACAGCTTCTTTGATGTCCTTAAGAGTAATTGGCTTCTTCATGAGGCCTGTGCGTGTTGCGTTCATATTAGAAATACATTCTGTAGATTCCTTTAATTTTGAAGCACCATCTAAGCCATTTAGAAAGACGTGCTGTTGATTCTGGTAGTATAGGCATTAGATGTTTGACAGAAGGGTCTTGTGAAATAACTTGTTTCCTTCTTTCTCTGTATTTTCAGACGTTTACTTGGGGAAGTCTGTTACTTAGCATCTTTGCAGTCCTTAAATCTTTGAAATTAAATTCAGTTCCTGATTATTACAAAAATGTTCCTTGATTGATGAAATAGACTGAGTGGATGAAATCTACTTAATGCCATAACCTTCAGATTAAAGGTATACATGGCAGCACATTGCTTATCTTTCTTATATTAGTCAGGACCCCTCAGAGTGTAGTGTTTTGAGTTAAGTAGCCATACAGGAATCCATACTTTATATTAATTCACTGAAGTTCAAACTGCAAACTGCACAGCCATTTATATCAGTAAAATTATGACTTACATACCAGTTGCATTCATTTTTACTAGCTTTTGCCTCTGCAGCTAGCATACAAAACATATTTTATAGATGGAATTGCTGTCCATAAATAAATCCTGAGCAAAATAATCAGTACAGTAGCAACTGGAACAGGGAAGTTAATTTTACACCATTTATTTGTTTTTTCCCATATGTATTTATGTTTCTTTTTCTTTCTTTCTTTTGAGTTCCTGTATCATTTTTGTAGTGACATTAGATACCATACTCTATAAAGAAATGAATGGAGGCGAGTGTATATTTGTTTCTTCTTTTGAAAATTATTTGGTAGATATCAGTTACTAAATTATTAAACAAAAAGGCACAGCATTGTGATATGATTGCCGTTTCATGAAATTAGACAAATTGTTTGTGTCTTTCGGCTTTTCCCGGTTAGGGGTCGCCACAGCGGAACTCCGGTCCACTAATGATTGGCAGTAGATTTTTACATGCTGGCTTGCCAGGCCTAACGCACAACCTTCAACGAAGGAACACCCATTCACGCATGTCGACACACAGAAGACGCTCTAACTGAGAATCGAACGGGCAACATCTAACTGTGAGGTGATAATGCTACCATAGCACCACCACTGCAGTTCATGAAATTAGACAAATATATAACCTTATTAAGCAAACTTGAAATTCACAAAATTGTAATTCATAATTATTTATTAAGACCGACGTCATGTATGCTGCATGGATTTGAGGTACCATCGAAATGTAAACTGAAACAAAATATTGACCTAATAATCATGATGATAATAAACGTGTTTCATGCTGTACTTTACTTGACATTAAGTCCAAGAGTGCCATTGGTATCAGCATCAACCCCCCCCCTTTTTTCCATGTTATACACGGGGATGGGATGTCATAGTAACAGTGATCATCAGCTACAGCCAATGCTCACACTGTTGGGTGGAATGTTCAGAACAAATGCCCTTTGAAAAGAAAACGAGGTATTTGATTTAGAATCTACATTTGAGAAACAGAGTGTCTTAGTCATTCATAATGCCAGTTTCAAATCTTGTGTGTATTTTGAATTAGAACAGATAGCCACACGTGAACCTGTAATAACATTGTGGCAGCATCATAAATGTCCTGTTAAAAGAATTTTGCAAGTGCTTTTAAAATTCTGCCAAATTAGTTGTAATTATAGACTCAAACATGTCATGCATGCTGACAGGATCATTTATTTATTTAACATTTGTTTACCAGGAATGTCCAACTTGGAACGAGCCAATTTTCAGCAAAGGCCCAGGGAGAAACAATCCAGACGCATGTCTTCATAACATGGGAGGTAAGCAGAGCACCCATTGGGGGGGCACAAATGCAGGGAGGACATGCAAACTCTGCACAGAAGGCACCCCAGTTGAGAATCGAACTGGAGAACCTCTTGCTGTGATGACACAGCATTGATTGCTGCAGTGGTGCAATGTTAACCAATGGGTGCTCTGCTTACCTCCCATGTTATGAAGACATGCACCGCTGCACCATTTCAGAGCATACTGGACCATACAGTGAAGGAGATAATGGGCCTACTATCCAAATTCTGAAACTCCCTTCTTGCCCCCTAAACCTAAACTCCTTCCCAGTCACTGCCTGAAACCCTAGCCTACAAGCCCCCTCCGACTCCTTCCCTACGACTGTCAAACTTAACCTTGCTTGAACTAGAATATGTTCTGGTAAGTTTTGGAAGCTGCTTGTCCAAAGTCATATTCAAGTTTGAGCATGTGCAGCTGCCTGTACAAACAATGAAGTCCTTGGCTTTAAGACAGTAGTCCTTGAGTAATTAGTTCTCTAATGCCCATGCCAGAATAATTGTATCAGTTTTAGGAGTAAAACATAGATCTACACCATACCTGCCATTCAGAAATGTTTTTTGTATCATGTTAGTCAAATTTGCATGAAGGGAGAACTAGAACTGGATAGTGGTGATTGATTGTGGAAACCTGAGAGATTCTGTTCCTTGTATGACTTGCGAATGGAAGTATGACTTGGTAATGAGAAATAATATTAAAATGAGGACAAACCACCATTACAAATGAGGGTAAATAATGTGGTAGGACAATTTAGAAACCTATAGATTTTTTACCAAGGTTGTTGACAATAACTAAGACATGGAGTTGTGGGAGACAAACCACTAAAACATGTAACGGATGGCCATCCCAGTAGTAATTCTGTACTGACAAGATGCTGTTTTGTTGTAATTAGTCACAGTGTTGTTCATTTTCACCCTTGGTGCCAAGTCACCCATCCACACCTAATGCATCATACTTTCCATGTTATAGAAATTGTGGACCAGTAATGTATGGACACAGGCATCATACAGAAATTGATTGGTATTTGCTTCCTTCATCCGAAAGTCTAGGGAATGTATGGAATGCCAATCTCTGCATCCAACAAGAAATGTGTGCCTTTGAGAGTACTAGCTATAGGGACCTTTCAGTGACTGATGGAAGACATGGCATGGGTGTTTCCTAGGGATCTGGCTTAGGAATGCTACAGTAGTTCTTTGATACCACTCTACATTGCATTAAGGAGCATAAGTGGTTCTCTGTGCCACAGAGGAGAGACAGCCAACACAATGTGGGCTTTTTGGGACATAGCTTGTGCAACTGGAGGCTATTGACTGCACCTACATTGCAATAAAAGCCCCTCCTATGGAGCAGGGACAAAACTATATAACCCATAAGGGATTTCATTCTGTCAACTGCTAATGGTTTCTAATGCACAGGATATAATATACAATGTGTAATGTCTGCAAGCCACCCAAGCAGTGCCCATGACACCCTCTCAGGGCACATATGCAGTCTATATCAGTGGTTCCTATGGAATGATGGTCACCAAATAACATCTTATTATAGGTCGGTAGGTTAATGCTATGCTATTGATTCAGAGAACCATTGGTAATATTGCCACAGTATCCCAGATTATAAGTACCCATTGGCATAACTCATTTATAATTAGTTTTAGCTCCTTACACTGAGGGCACAAAAGACCAGAAACAAGGTGTATTTATGACTGGAATCTGTTCTCTCAGGTTACTCTTAAGGAGGGTCAGGGAGCTAGTTTGCTTTATATACAAAGGAAATCTGGTATCTATTCCATAAAATTAGGATTCTCTGAGTATATATCTGTTTTGTCAGTGGGCCCTAGTTATGTTTTAGTGGAATTGGTGTTTGGGGTGGTATTTTTTTTATGGGCAGAAGGTCATATATGACTGGATCTTTCAAAGTTCTGCAGTCTACACTGAAGGGAGGGTGGCCTAATGGTTAAGGTGTTTGCCTTACAAACACAAGGTGCAGGGTTTGAGTCTCACAAGGGATAATTGGCTAAGCTTAAAATGGCTCACAAGGGCAGTTAGCTTAGTACTAATCTATGATTCTATGAATCTAAAAAGCAATCTCTCAAGAGTCTGTAGGAACCAGAAAAGAAATAGATAACTTTAAGGCAGCTTGAGTAGATAAAGGAATACATGATCCTGACTATCTTAATGAGAAAATACTGCAGTCTGTCAGACATGGTTATACCAAAAGGGCCATTATACTGCGTTATGCATATAATAGGGAGAAGTGGAAAGGGATTATAACTTCCCTAGATCTGGAGTACATGACCTGGAGATTAGTTTGGCAAGATAAAAGGATTTCCTAACAATAGTGGATATGCAGTGATCAAAGAATAATTTATCATCAGTGAAAGTGCCTGGGTCCCTAATGACTGAGTCAATTTTCAAAACGGAGTCACCTGTATGATCGGTTCATGGGTACCCAGTTTTGTCAGAGGATGCAATGCTGCATTTCTTGGGATTTATTTCAGGCCATGGTCCATGTACTACTAACTGGTGTGTGCTAGTCCCTTGTGAAGAATCTGGAACAGCTCCAAGTCTGCAATCAGCTGCCAACTTAGCCATAGCTCATGCCAGATATGCCTTGAAGCCATGCTTAATAACTCCTATTATAAACCGCCAGATGGTGGCGGGAAATAGACACAACAATGCCCTTTCACTGACTGAGGTCATTGTCAAACGTGTTTGTCCTGCTGAAGTTTAATTTTCACTGCCTGGATGTATCTGTTGATGCACTGTGGCATGATTTTGCAACATGCAGTAAAATATTTACACTCTGCAGAATGTTACACAGCATCTTTATATGCTGGCAGATACAGCAGGGGAGAGGCACTCATAATGATAAACTCCCATACTCAGAAGAAGAGTTGTCAGATGAGGAGCCTGATAAGAATCCAGCTGCAGGAAAGGAGCTTGTGAAGTAGGAGGAGCCTGATGATGAGCCTGAAGAGGAGGGGGCTGCAGGGGAGGAGCTTGTAAAGGAGGAAGACCCTGACAAGGAGACTGTGGAGGAGCCAGCTGCAAGAGAGGAGCCTGTGAAGTAGGAGGAGCCTGATGAGGAGCCTCTGGGGTTGGGAGGGTGGCCTAATGGTTAAGGTGTTTGCCTTACAAACACAAGGAACAGGGTTTGAATCTCACAGGGGATAACTGGCTAGGCTTAAAATGGTTTGCAAGGGCAGTTAGCGTAGTACTAATCTATGAACCTATGAACCTATGGAGGAGACAGCTGCAGGGGAGGAGCCTATGAAGGAGGAGGAGCTTGATGAGGAGACTGTGGAGGAGCCAGCTGCAGGGGAGGAGCCTATAAAGGAGGAGGAGCTTGATGAGGAGACTGTGGAGGAGCCAGCTGCAGTAAAAGACTATGCCAAACAGAAGCTGGGGCTGTGTGCCATGCCACTGGTTAACTGGCAGAATCTGTTTCATAACTGTAGGCCAGATTAAAGCATTATACAGAACATTAAAAATGATTTATGCAAATACATATCCAGATTCTATTAAAGCATGCATATGCAATCAACACTGTGCATCAGACATAGGCTACCAAGTAAGTGAGTACTGAATGTAGCACACAATTATTATCATATGCACAGATGAGAAGTTCCATAGTGGTAAGTGTCACCAGTGTGCACTGTGCATGTGTGTGTGTGTGTGTGTGTGTGTGTGTGTGTATGTGTGGAGTGTTTGTGTGTGCTCACACATGTGTGTATGTGTGCATGTGCCAGATTGGGATAGACAAATTGGGTAGACTAGCAAGGGGTGCTGTCTTCCATGCCGTGCAATTATGCGGTGGTGGATAGTGCAGATGTCTGTGTGTGGCCATGTGTGGCTTTGTTTGGTTGTGTGTGTGTGTGTGTGTGTGTGTGTGTGTGTGTGTGTGTGTGTGTGTGTGTGTGTGTGTGTGGGTGTGTGCATGTGTGTTTCTGGTTGTCTGCTAGAGCACAATGCTAGCAGAGCAGGGATCTGCTGGACAGTTCCAAGGAACCCACAGGAGATTTATATGCTGATCATGCAGTTCCCCAGGCATACTCCACAGCATGCTGAGAAGATGGAGTACTATATGATTGCAAATAACAGCTCATGCTGTGTGTGGACTTAGCACAAGTACCCCATCAATGTGTAATCCCATGTGTTAGTCTACTTCTCCCACCAAGAGTGGTGGTGGGGAGGTGGTGGCACATCATTTTGCTGATCATGCCCCCCCCTTCACAGCAGCCCTTCCTACCAATGATGGAGGTGGAACAGGCACAAGAAGGGAGTTGGATTTGATATGCAGCTACACAGGGCACCTTCCTCTGGCAAACGCAAGTTGCCATGTGTCCATAATTCTACACATGTGGACAGCCCACTACCTAAAGTCATCACACCGATCATGTACTACCCCAACCAGCTCATCAATGCCTGTGTCAATGTCTGCCTGCCTGTCTCTGTTATGGTCCTGTAAAAAATGCTGAGTAATGGCCATGGACACACCTGGTTTTGCAGGTGGGCAATACCCATGGCATGCTCAGACACAGTCACACTATCTCCTGATGTCATCATTGTGCATAGTGGAGCTTGTGGCAGCCAATGGGCATTGCATTGCAGGTGGTGACATCCCTCCCAAGGAAGATCCATCTGTGTCTTCCTGTCCATATGTGTCATCTTTGGTTTCTGGGGTGGGCTACACAGGCGTAGAAGTCGTGTCCATAGAATGGGGTGGGGATGTGGCCTTCACATTACCAGCATCTATCAGTAACACCATGACTTGTGACTGTGCCAGGACATAGCTGACATTATTACTGAATATCAGGTAGCTTTATATCTATGGTGGAAGGACCTTACATCATAGCACCTATGAAAACACCAAAGGATAACCCAAATGAGGTAAGATACTTCACCAGCAGTTGCAAATATCTGGATAAACTATTACGGCATAATATAGTGTTACAGGATATTAACAGGTGGCCTCTGAACCTGAAGGCCTGATGTTCTTGAAAAATGAAGGTGTTGTGGTTGAAAGTTATATTAACTGATGTTAAGGTATACCCACTTGGGACATCACTGACAAATATTCATGGTGGCATATCTTCATCAATGTCTGTCACTCTGTTGTCAATTCTGAAAGTATCCTGACTCTATGCAGAGATGCCAGCAATTCTTCCATCACTGTTAGTGGTACTCCAGTCAGGAGAATACCTCTCATGATCCTCTTGGCCCAGTTTGGCTGCCAAATTTCTAGCCACACTGAATACATCTGTGGCCGATTGTCTGACTTGATCATAAATTCAGTTTTGGCCACCAATAACATTTATGTCAGCAGTCATACCCCACCGGCAGGCTTGTGGAAACCCTGGTCAGATTTTTTATATGTTCATAGGTAAATACTAGGCTACCTGCACTTGCAGGCCTTTTAAGTCTGGCTAATTTCCCTTTTTATATTTAAAATTTCTTATCCCATATGGTTATAGATTGGTCTTACCCATCCCATAGTCGATAACTATATATTCCCCCTAATGATATTAACTGGGATCATACCATATATAATTTGAGGGGACCCATGCATGGGATAAACTATTTATGAGCCACATCTGTCCATCGGATCATGACTGACCATACCCGGAATGTGGCATAGAACCTGTAGCAGGATCTCATTCTCTGCATGGGAGAATTGACACTCCCTCTGTTTCCCAGGTTGCAATATTATTATCTGAAACTAACAGGAGACTGATGTGTGAGATATGTTATTGTCCTACCTGCTGTAGCCCTGCATATTTACAATATCTAGGGAGAAAGAGTGGCAAAAAAAAAAAGCATGTGCCACTGAAATAACTACTCTCTTGCAAATGTGACATTCCTGGAAAGGTGTGTTGAGTGGTCAAGGTATGTTAGAAATATGCTATATATGTCTCCAATTGCCTTGGAGGATGACATCTGGTACACATTTCATTATCTGCCATTGGTGCTGGCATCTGTAGGTATATAGGCCCCATAATCAAACATACAGTTTCAAAATAACTGCAGATGCCACTATATGTGATTAAGTGAGATGGTCTTACCAACTCAAACCCTCTCCACAAAGAGTTCCAAGCAGCATACTTCTCATATGTAATGCCCTTTCACTGTATTTCACATCTCAGTAGAATAGGTGGTGTAGAGCCATTGAGAGAACATGGTCTTGACTCATACTTCATGTAGTCCAATCAGGTGTGTATGCAGAGGAATGGTGTGGGTCCGTACAGTAAGGTTCATAGGTTCATAGGTAAGTAATAAACTATCTGCCCGAGGGCATCTATAAGCCAAGCCACAATGTGTTGGCTTTCACCACCCCCTTAAATTAGTTCCCTGTGCCTTGGTCTAGCAGAGCCATTAGTTCCCTGTGCCTCTGTCCAGCAGAGCCACTGCAGTGATCCCTGGGGTAAATTTTTGGTTTTGCATCCACTCGTCAAGATTTCTCTTGAAAAGTGTTAGTGAGGGGCTCTGCCTAATGTAGATTGGAATCCTTTTCTAAAGCATGGGGAGTCTCTGGGACAGGAATCTATCCCTCCAGCACATCTTATTTATCATTGTGGTGAGGTTTAGATCCCCAGAGCGTGTGGCTCACTGGGATTTGTTTATTTTTTTAGGTGGAGCATGTCCATCAATTCTGGGTTGGACATGGTCTTGTATGTCAGGCAGAGATCACCTCTGAGTAAGCGGTATGCAACTGAGTACAGCTGGAGTTTCTTCAGTCGGGCTGCATAAAGCATATGTCTGAGGCCAGTAATCCTCTTGGTGAGGTACTTCTGTGGTCTTTCCAGCTGTTGCAGGTGTCTTGTAAGGTACATCCCAAATGGGGCGTTGTACTCTATGATGGGTCTGATGAGTGATGATTAGAGGGGCACAATAACCTCTTTTGTTCTAGATGTGAACCCTTTTGTGATTAGGTGGGCCACATAGAAGGATTTTCTAACCACCTAGGCAATATGATTATCAAAGGAGAGATTACTATCTAATTGGGTCCCCAGATCCCTTATTACATTTTCTGTATTTAGGGGACTACCACACATGTGGTAGTTCGCTGGTACTTTGTTTTTTCCAAAGGGGATGACTATGCACTTTTTGGCATTTAGCTTGAGCTTGAGGCCATGATTTTGACACCAGATATCCGTCTCAGTAAGACCCTTCTGGAGGATGTCTGTATCAGCTGGACAGTCAATTATGGCCCCCAGTTTGCAGTCGTCTGCGAACTTGGTCAGCCATAGTCCTCCTGTGCTTGCTTGTACCTCAGAGAAGTATATACCATCAGGAGGGGTCCCAGGACTGAGCCCTGGGGGATGCCACTTGTAACTGGTTTAGAGTCGGACCTAGAGCCTGCAACTCTCACCATGTGGGTTCTGTCCGTGAGCCAATTGGCAACCCATCTCGTGACATAGGGGTTTATGTTCAGGCTGGTGAGCTTGTCTATAGTACCAGAATGGGGAATGGTGTTGAAAGCCTTTGCAAGGTCTAGGTAGGCTGTGTGGACCTCCTTTCCCTTGTATAAAGCCTTGGTAACTGTCTCAAAGAAGTCCACCAGGTTTAGGAGGCATGATCTGCCCTTAACAAAGCCAAACTGGGTAGGGTCCAATGTTTGAAGGTTCCCAGTGTCTCTGTTAATGAATTCCATGATGATGAGTACCAAAACCTTGCAGACCAGGCTAGTCAGGCTTATAGGGCAATAGTCCGTGGGGTCCATTGTGGCTCCAACTTTGTGGGGCAGGATAACTGTTGCTGTGCGCCACTCTATGGGTACATAGCCTGTAGAGAGGCTGAGTTTGAACAGTGTGTTTAGGTGAGGGGTTAGTTCATTTTGGAGCTCGTGTAAGACATAGACTGGGACACGATCTGGTCCCATTGAAGCTGCATTTTTGGCTTTGGATAGGGCTGTTTTCACCTGTGCATCAGTGATTGCCGGGGCACTACATTCTTCTGGTATTGTTATGGGCCCTTTAGGGTGTGTGGGGGGGAGTTTGCACTAAACCTGTCTGCCAGAATGTTGGCAATATCAGTCGGTTCAGAGTATTTTGGGCCATTCTGCACTAACTCAGAGCAGATCTGAGAGTTTCCACTTAGGTTCTTGACATAGCTAAAAAACACTTTGTGGTTATCTTTGGAGTCCTTGGCAATTTTTCTTTCAAAGCTAGCCTTGGATGATTTTATAAGGGATCGTAGTTTCTTGCTGATACTGATCAAGGATGTCTTTCCTTCTTGGGATTTTACTATTTTCTGCACTTGTTTCCTCCTTCTATTGTATAGCTTGTTTATGGCAGGGGTCCTCCAGACTGGTTTCCTATTCTTGGAGGAGTGAGTCTTGGTTTTGCTTGGAATAGCACAATCCATGCATTCTTGCGGCTGCTCATAGAGTGCCTTTGTAAGGGATTCAGCATCTTGGACAGAGTTGTCCTTTAGCATGGGGGCTGTGACCCTTTCCACCTCAGTCTTAAGTAACGTGAAGTGTGCTTTTGAATACTTTTTCATGGTGGTTTCCTTGATTGTGTGTGGGGCCAGAATGTGGATATCCAGAGTGATTACTCTATGGTCTGATCTAACCAGTGACGATTTGACCTCCAGTGTAGAACACCGGTCGCCCATGTTGGTGATGACCAGGTCCAATATGTTGTCACCTCTGGTGGGGTTGTTGACGAGTTGATCCAGGGCATTCAAGTTTATAAGTTCTAGGAAATGTTTGGCAAGGGAGTTAGTACCTGAGTAGTTCTCCGAGTTAATGTTTGGGTAATTGAAATCACCCAATATGAGGGTGTTTGGTAGTACCTTTATATTTTCTAGTGTCTCCAGAAACATGGAATGGGGGTCCTGGGTCATGGCGGGTGATCTGTAGCAAGCTTCAATTTGAATTGCAGTTTTGCCCATTGTTAGTTGCACATGGATGATCTCTGAGGCATTGTGCTGTGCCACTAACCTGGAGGTGTGGGCATCCTTGATGAAAATAGATACACCCCCACCTTTTGTGTTTCGGTCCGGGTTCTGTGGCCGAAAAGTATGGTATGAGTTATAGCCTGGTAGTGCTGGGGTGCTCTCTGGAGCCTTAAACCAGGTTTCTGTTACTGCACAGATATTGATGTTCTCCATACTGAGGAGTGTCTTGAGTGCAATCTTTTTGAGGTTTAGACATCTGGCGTTGAGTAGCATTACCCTCAGTGTTTGGTTACTTGTGCTATTTATGGTGGTAGGTTTGTCTTTTTAGCCTTGTCTAAACAAGGCACTATGGGGGCGGCAAAAGCATTGGCCAGTATTCAAAAGCCTAAGGGTGACAAGTGCAAGCCATCTCTTGCGAAGCAACATGGCTTATCGAGCATGTCATCCCAGGTGAACAGATACGGGATCCCCTTTGAATGACAACAGAAACTTAGCCAATTGTTGAAATTTATCATTTTTTCTTTATACTGTGGCATCATTCTTGTTGAGGGCAGGATGCTACTCAGGGTCAGGGTCATACCAGCCTGGGCTATGTGATCAAAGAGCTCTTCCATGTCTCTTTTCATGTAGTCCAGGGAGGTATATCTCAGGTCATTCACACCAACATGTACAATGACAGAGTCATTCTGGAGTGATCTGAGTGCTTGTGTTATGTGGGGGATCCTGGTGCCCGACAGGCAGCTAACCGTAACCTTCTCCTTGTCCAGCCTAGTTAGTGGGACATCAGTGTGCCTGACTATAGAGTCGCCTATCACTAGTGTGTTGGGTATGTTATTTTGCGTTAAGTGCTGTGATTGCGTGGCACACTGATTATGTGAAGTATGTGTTTCATGGTTTGTGATGGGGTCTGGAGGTTGCTTGGGTGTCTGCTTTAGAGGTTTCTGTTGCTTTTGCAGATTTTTACTTAGAGCCTCCAAGTATGTTTTCATGTATTTATGTGTGTTATTTACCGGTGTTGGTTTAGTAGGTCTATAAGAGAATGGTGGTGTGTTGCAAGTATTTTCCTTCTCCTCTTGACTGTCAGTTTAAGTCTTGGATTTAGAGAGCTTTGCCTCCAGTTTGGCTGTATAATTGCATCTCTCGCATATATTAATGTTTGGTGGTAGGAGAAGAGGGTTGTCTGTGTACATAAGGCAATTGTAACATTGCCTCAAAATGACCAGATTCACCAATTGGACTGGAGAGTACACCTGAAACTGCCCTTTGGACATGCCTGGATAGGTACAGTGAACTGTTTTACTGATTTGCTGGTAGGGACGTATAGAGAGCCTTGTCCTTCTGGACAGTATAGGGGTTCTACTGTTAGGGTTAATTAGTGCTTGCAGTGAGTTTTGAGCAAGTGCTGGGCTGTGAAATGATTGGTTTGAGTGCTTAAGTTGAAAGTTTGTCTAGTTCCAAGGGAAAAATTGAAGAGCAGACTTCATGCATACAAAAGGATCCAAAACCCCCTCAACAAATTCAGTAATACCCCAGATCATTTAGCAACACATAGAGAACATATGGGTTTGGGGGGAGTGGGTTGTGTGGTAGCATAACCATATACATTAGGGGCTTGCCTAGCTGCTGCATAAAGTTGAACAGTGTATACCCTACTTTTCACCATGGTGTCTGTTTCCCCACCCATCCACCAAAACAATCCACACTACAGAGCACTTGCAGCACCTTGCACAAAACCCCCTGGAATATAGCATGTGATAGGTGTCCTTACTGAGAAATATATGCCTCTCACATCCTTCCCCAGCACAGCCATGACATAACAAAGGCAGTATTGTAACAACTTCTGCTGCGGTTTACAGACTGAACAATTCTTCAGGCAGATGTCACATTGTTATGCATAGAACAGTCAGATCTTGGTCAAAGGGTATGCATAGAGCAATGCACAGAACAATTATAAAGGAAGTGCAAGTTAACTCCCCCCTTTAAACTGCAAGTCCCATAGACCTTCAGTCAGGGTAACACTAACCTGCACAGTGGCAGCAATGATGTACCTTAAAACCGCAACATAAAGAGTACAGCAGCAGTTTGTCAAGGATATTTAGAAGCTCAACAGAAATACTTGACTAACAGCTAGACTTCCAAACTTTACCAATCCTTCTTAACGATCATTAAGAGTGCTCAGTTTTCTTGCATATATCCTAAAATTGTAATGCTTCTAATTTGCCATTTATATAAATGGGTCAGAGTCTTATGAACGTGTCTGAAATGCATACTTTTCTGATTGCAACAATTACCAGTGCCATGTTAAAAGAGCTTGTTCACCTACACTGAGTGTAACTGAGCAGCTCAGTGATATGCACAGATTTGTGTGGAAATGTAATTTACTTCTGTGACATATAGAAGTGCTAAAGAGCAAAACTGCTGTAACATTTAGGCACCAAGAAGCCTGCAAACGTTTTCCATGACAATTTTCACACCCTAAAGCCATCATTCCATCTATTTCTACACTAAGCAGTATGGGCTACTGTGAGTAATAATGCTAACTACTCTGGAATACAACCTAATGAATGTGCATGACTTCCAAGGGCACTGAAACTGATAAGGCACCCAGATGGTGTGGCAAGAAATGTAAGATAGTCTAATTCCTGTTGCACAAGGGACCTTAAGGAAGGCCTTACTAGGGACTCATATGAGGTTCCCCAGTATAAAGTGGATACCTGCAACACTCTTGTTAGGGTGGTGCTTATGCCACTGACATTCCCCAGTCTGATGACCAGTGCTGGCACCAATTCAGTGATGGAAAGAAGAGGATAGAGCAAATGGTCACTGAAATGTATTTTAAATACGTTTTTGGAATAGTCACAGTACCTTGTAATTTCTCTTGTACATTTTTTGGATTGTACAAGGGCATGTACTTAAAGAGTTTATCGTTTTTCCTTTTTATGAAACTCAGGACGAGATCAGGGAGAACGTTTTCCATTTCCACTGGAGAATGGAGCAGCTGTCCAAGGGAAGTGGTGCATATGATTTATTGCTGTGTTATACTGTAGTCATTAACATTACTGTCAGTTATGTGAGCACACTGCTAGAGTGTATCTGTTGATGGTAATTATTTTGTTATGATGATGCATCTTATGTATTACTAGTTTATTAATTCTCATACCTGTCAAGCGAAGTTAGGTAGTCTTAGTCATTATTAAAGTGATTTATGGCTACTAGGTGCCATAAGACTATATGTGTGTAACTGTATTATGAAATAGCATCTCTTATGACAAGGACATTGAGCCTCTGTACTAAGAAATGCTGTCCTTTACAAACAAGCAGGACACATGACATAGTAATAGGTTACAAGGTCATGTGTTCCTACTGAAACAAGCCCATCTGTCCTACTGCAGTGCTTCACACATGGCATAGTCATAGGTTACGCAGACATGTGTTCCTACTGAAACAGACACATCTGTCCTACTCCAGTGCTTCACACATGACATAGTAATAGGTTACATAGACATATGTTCCTACTGAAATGGGCTTATCTGTCCTACTGCAGTGCTTCACACATGACATAGCCATAGGCTACACAGACATGTGTTCCTACTGAAACAAGCCCATCTGTCCTACTGCAGTGCTGCACACATGACATAGTCATTAGTCACACAGATGTGTTCCTACTGAAACAGGTCCATCTGTCCTACTGCAGTGCTTCACACAAGACGCAGTCGTAGGTTGTACAGACATGTGTTCATACTGTAATCGATACATCTGTCCTACTGCAGTGCTGCACACAAGACACAGTCGTAGGTTGTACAGACATGTGTTCATACTGTAATCGATACATCTGTCCTACTGCAGTGCTTCACACAAGACACAGTCGTAGGTTGTACAGACAGGTTCCTACTGAAATAAGCCCGTATCTAGTTAGTTCTGCAGAATTCCAGACATTTGGTAGTTAAACAGTTACATTGCTTTTCTGTTTGTTAGCTTAGATTTCTCATGTGCTTTGACCTTAGATATACAAAAGAAGTGGTCACAAAACAAAACTAATTCACTAATTAAAATGTAGTAATTAAAAAGAAAAAAATGTTCCATAAAATGCATGTAAATTGTTATAATTGTGGCGAAAACACAAAAACACTACTCCTGTAAAGTGATAATGGTGTTATTACATTCTCCTAACTTACTTTTCTCTTAGTTGTGACAGACAAGTAGTAAGTTAAGTTAGCATTCCCCGTCTTTGCCACTAGAAGGAAGTAGAATCCAGGGCTTAATGATCTCCCTGTTATACTCAAAGTGCAGCTCTTGGTTCAAGCATGCTTATTTGTAATAAGCCCTGCCTTCTAATTTAAGAAATAGTATTACCCCCAAAGTAGCTTTTTAAAGCAGCCTCTATCCCAGAAAGAGGGGACATTGGCTTTGTAGTACAATAAAATTTGTCTCCCACAAAGGGTGCTACTTACCCAGTAACAAATATTTCAGTGTACTGCCTCTCTGAATATCCTGAATTGACGTTGATTGAGGTAATCCAGTCACTCCTTCCACAACATTACATAATCCACCTCAAACTCACTCCCCTCCAACTCGTACTTAACAATGCCTACTGCACCCATGTCAACACACATTAAACCCTTAATCTTGTATTCACTTCTCCCTTTCCTTTTCCTACCCTATTTCCTAGTAGTCTATGAACACCTCAGCTACTCTAATTTCCACCAGCCCTCTGAACAAACATCCCTACCAGCTATATCAGCCAACCATGAACACATTCATCAACATTACATCGACAACCAGCTATCTCCTCCCAAAATATAATAGAGTTACCCATATTACCTATAAACAACTCCAAGCCAAGAAAACCCATAACATATTTTATCTACCTGTAATTCACACTCACAGACTACACCAAGACTTCCTACTAGATGGTGACATTCATCCCAACCCAGGCCCCATCAATAACTGCCCCACTAGCCCAGTTAGACCCACTCTCTCTACCTTTCACACCCCTACAAAGCCTGCAAACTCCCTTTGTATAGCTCAGCTAAATATATAAAGTATAAACAATAAAGTGACTCATCTTCATGCTCTCCTAGAAATATATGCATTTGATATCGTATGTCTAACTGAATCATGGTTAAAAGCAGCAACCCAAGACTATGAAATCACCCCTCCAAGATTAGATCATCTGAACAAAAAGGGTGGGGATGTAGCAATAATATATAAAGCAGGACTCCAAGTTACTTCACTAGATATCCACCCACCTTCAAATACCAATACTGAAATTCTTATCACTAAGCTTCAACTAAATACTTATATGTCCATCTATATTATATGCTCCTATTTTCCTCCTGGTAATAATATCACCTCCCTTGAAAGTATCCTCAGCTGGATTTCCACACACTGTCCACAAGAAACCATAGTGCTAGGTGACTTTAATATAGACTGGAATAGCTGTAACACTCACAATCCTACTAACCACATAAACCTACATGGCCTTTCCCAAAACATCACCTCTCCTACTAGAATCCACAAACCTGCCAATAAAGAAAGCACCTTAGATTGGATTCTAACAAATACTCAGTCCCTCACATATATGGCAGGCACCCTACCAGGTGACATTAGCGACCACTCATTAACATACATAATTAGACAAAAGACTAATATCCCCTACCCTACCACTTACAGAACCCCTTATTCCAACAAACATTTTAACCCTGAAAGCTTCCAAAAAGAACTTAGTGTCTGCGATTGTCACCCCTAAAAAACCTCCAGCTAGATGAAGTAGGGACATACTTCAACTCCAAATTCTTAGAAACCTTGGAATACCATGCCCCTACTTGTACTCTTAGGAATAGGGCAAAAACTGCTCCTTGGCTAACAAAGGAAACTAAGAAGAAAATTCTACTTAGGAACACAGTTTGGGCCAAATGGCACACTACTAGAGACCCAGCTGATCATTTAAAATTTAAACAGCTTAGAAATACTATAAAAACATCAATATTACTAGATAAAAGAAACTTCTACTTTCAACTTCAACAAACTAACCAACATAAACCGCAAAAATTTTGGACAGGTATCAATAGACTCCTACATCCAGGCCACTCAAAGACACCAACTCTATCAGGTACAGCCCATGATACTCCCAAACAAATTGCTGATGCCTTTAACACCTTCTTTACTGAAGCCATACAATCTCTTGCTAGCTCATTACCACCTGTATCTTCCAATCTGCCTTCCTCTTCTACTAACCTACCACCTTCATTTCAACTGCAACCTGTTCCTACACCCCTCATCTGTATCCTTCATCAAAAACTCAAACCATCTACCCCCTCTGCCGACCTATTACCAGCCAAATACCTGCAAATAGCAGCAAAAGCAATTGCCTATTCTATTTCTATCCTAATAAATAGAACCATAACAGAAGGTACCATCCCATCCATTTGGATAATCTCCCATATAATCCCCCTACACAAAGGTGGTAATTCAACAAAACTCTCTAACTTTCGTCCAATTGCCCTACTCTCTCCCTTAGCTAAAATTATGGAAAAATGCATCCACTGTCAACTACTAGACCACCTTCTTCAAAATAGCCTATTAGCAAACTCACAGCTTGGCTTTAGGCCTTTCTGTAGCACCACCACTGCCCTCCTATCATTTTCTGACCACAAAAACCGTAACAGCAACACTCTTTCTTCTGCTATCTTTATTGATCTCAGTAAAGCATTCGACATGGTCAACCACCAACTACTGTTAAATATACTTAACTCCCTCTCACTGGATACATAGGCTCTACTGTGGTTCAAGTCCTACTTAGATACAGGCAACAAGCAGTGCTTTTGGAAAATAGTCTATCTAACTATCTTCCTGTCACCTTTGGTGTACCTCAAGGTTCTATATTAGGCCCTCTTCTATTCTCAGTTTTTATTAATGATCTAAATGTAAACATCCCTCAAGCTACATGCATACAATATGCAGACAACTCCACATTAATATGCTACGCTCCTGGACCATCTGAACTGCAGTCCCTTACCCAAAATGTTTTTGAATTAGTAGAAAAATGGTTCGTACAGTGCTGTCTCCTCCTTAACCCCAAGAAGACTAAATTATTGCTCTTTACTCCCACACAGAAGTCCACCCCAACTGACTTCATAATCAAATCTAATAATGGCACAGTCATATCGCCTGACACTACCACCAAACTCTTAGGAGTAACAATAGACCACAACCTTAACTATGATACTCATATCAACTCCACAATAAAATCAGTTAACAGAAAACTAGGCTCCCTCTATAAGATTAAACCCTTCCTTACTCCCTCAGCTAGAACTACAATTGCCCACACCCACCTCATTTCAACTCTCCTCTATGCCTCTCCTGTATACACTAATCTATCAAAAAGCAACTTCAACAAGCTGGCAACCTCCTACAATAACATTGCCAGATTTGCAACTTTAGAAGCCACCACTGCCTAAACCTGAAACAACTGGGTTGGCTTGAGCTGCAAAATCAAATTTAATTCCACCAACTTATTATTACCCATAAGACCCTATATAGTCCAAGCAATACACCAATTCTCATGAGTCTAATCACCCCATATAACAATCTTACTAACCTACGCTTAGCAAATAAACTACTTGTGTCTAGACAAAAACCCAACAATAAAGCAGGAGATTCCGTTTTCTCTAACACTGTGGGAAAAATCTGGAACCTACTTCCCAGTGAACTCACATCTCTTTCTTCAACTCCACTATTTAAAAAGAAACTCAAAATATACCTTTCATCCCACTGGCTATGTCCTTGTACCAACCCTGACTAAGATTTCTCATCCTGTTTTTCCTCTTAATCTTATCAGCTAGCTAGTTTCACATGGTACAAAACCCATTCCTCTATGATACTATTACATGTTAGGATGATCGTACCCAACAAGGGCCTTAGGAATGTGTCACTGCCTTAGAGATGACTCATTGCCTTTTTAATAATGTGTCCCTTCATTGTAAATAATTACCTGTTGTTCTCCGACATAGACAAATTGATGTTGGAATGTCTCACACCCTTCTATATACTCTATTCTTCTATGATTGCTCGGTCAAAAAAAAAAAAAAATTAAAAAAACTTTGTTTGTTATCTATCATGATTTACTATGTACCATGTAAATAGCTGTGTTTGTCTGGTAATTGAATTGTATCTATTGTTGCTATTATTTGCCTTGTTTCTCTTTGTGGAGCTTTTCTCCCCGGGCTTCTACTGAAAATGGACATATATTCAGTTAGACTAGCCCGGTCAACAAATGTAAAGCAAATAAATAAAATAATGTTACCAGGCTCTAAGTTCCATATCCAGTATAGTCGTAACTTCAAGGTAATATACAGCAGAAACAGTATGAGCTTGAACCTAATTTGCATGTGCTACATGCTTCTTAAAGAGACAGAGTGCCAATGTTTTCATGTACAAATTACAGTAGCAGAAGAAAAAGGAACCATATCTTTAAATGTGCATTAACACAGTTGTGCACTATCAAATTCAGTTCTGTTCAGGGAGGTGATTTTGAATTTGGTTCTGACCTGGATATGTGATTTGGGGAAGAAAATGAGTAGTTTTATTTTATTTATTTTATTTGCAATTAAGTGAAACTTTGGCATCACTGCTACATTTTTATTTTGAATTGAAAGCATACTTTGTGAAGTGTTGAAGATAGATTAGGTTATCAGAAGAGCGTATAAAGATGTAATCATCTGCATATTGTACTAAATGTTGGAAAAGTATGAAAACTTTATATAAGAAGGGACCAAGAAAAGAACCTTAAGTACCTCCTGTGTTAATGGACAAGTACAGAGATAGTGAATGCTACCATTTTATGGACTGGTATTTGTTGGTCAGGTGACTGTCAAACCACAAGAGGGTAGCTGTGACAGGCCAAGAGAAGACAATTGTCACAGCATTTTGCTATGTGAGACTCTTTGGAAAAATCTAGGTATATGTCACAGACAGGTTTGCCATTGTCCCTGCCTTTGTTCATAGTTTACAAGAATGTTGATAGAGCTGTAGCTTTGCAATGGTATGGATGGAAACCATGTTATGTAAGGGTTAGAAGTTGTTCATTTATCAGGAATTTAAGAATATGTTTCTTTTCCAAGATTTTTGAGAGTGGAGATAGTATAGCAATAAGTCAGAATTTGGGGGATTCACTGAACTGGCCACCATAGTAAAGTGTAATAATATGAATATTTTTTCACATTGAGGGGATATGCAGGATTTTTGGACTGACCAACATATGGCAATCGAGACTGGACATACTATAGCTTATGCTCCCATTTTAAGATATTCTACTGGAAGGTTAACAGAGTGTGAGCCTGGTTTAAGGTTTAGAAGACACCTTTTGATGGAAGAAGTAGGGAGAGGTTGTTGATTGGAGTTTGAGGAGTTGGTGGGAGGTGATTGATGTGTATCAGGGGGTATAAGAGGAACATCTTTAGTGAGGGCGGGTATGCTTTCAGTGACGTATGAGTTGAACTGAGTTGCTGTATCATGGGGATGGCTGTTGGAAGAGGGATTAGGAGTTTTATTTTGTTTCTAAATGTACTATTTGATTAATACAGGAGCAAAATATTTGGTGATTGTGTTTATCTTCATTATAGCATTATTGTCTAAATTAGTTTTTTTGTAAAATTGCAGAGGTTTTTAATCTGATACAGCATGTGAGAAGTTCTTACTCTGTGACATTCATTCAAGGCATTGTCCCTTTTATGCATGAGAATTCTACTGGTACTTGATAGGAAGGGAGTATTTCTGAATTGTATTCTTCCTTCTTAGGGACGCATAGCTCTTAATTTTATCTAGGAATAGTTTTTTACATTTTTGAACAGCATTGCCTAAAGGGAGGGTTGCTAGGATGGACCAGTTTAAGGATTTTAGTGTGGTTATAAATTATCAGAGTTAAATTTAAAGAAGTTGTGTGCCATTTTGTAGAGACAGTGTTCCAGAGGATGTGCATTTGGTTTGTTTGGATACCAATATCCCATCTAATATTGTGCATTTATACTTAGGTTTACTGAAATGTATATAGATAAGATGGGCAAAGCCATACACATTTAAGCCAGACATGGGGAAATTAGAGGTGAGGTTTAACCAGTCTATATTCACATGCCCTAATAGTATTGTCTCATATGAGTGTTAGAATCCCATGAGAGGTTGTCTTCACATGTGACTGGGTTCTTTTCTGGCAAAATGTAAAGAGGAATGATGACAAGTTTTTTTATGGTTGTTTAGTGTTAAAAAAGATAAAAGCAAGTCTGCTTTGTGAAATTTAGACATGATACTTAAGTAAGGAGAGATTTCATAGATCGTATGATATAGACAAGCAACCCCTACAGCTATTTTAAATTGTTCAAAATACCCTCATTATAATATAATCATGAGGTAGTATTTTGGTATCTTTGTGACAGTTTTAAGCCATGTTGTGATAGCCGGGACATCTGGACAATCTTAGAAGATCAAGCATAGAGTTCAGTAACTTTGTTGCACATGCTTTGGAAATTTATGATAGCTTCAGTTCTTTGGGAGCTGTTGAGTAACGCTAGAGGGAGATTAAATATTGTTTGTTTGGAAGAGTAACATTAAATTAGTGAATGTATTGAGATGGTTTGTGTGCCCAGGGTTGGGATAAATGTTTCGGGACACAGGGCATTTAGAGATGACAAGGAGTCAGTTGTGGAAAAAGAGTAGACAGCATTTATTCATTGGGTATTCTTACCATTTGCTAGCAAGATTATCATGCTGTTGTGGTATAAACACCCATGTAATAACAAAAACAGTATGGCAATAGCGCTAATGAAATATGCAAACTGAATAATTACTTCAACAATATAAATTACTCAGCATTTGACAGCATTTGAGAGTGCTTGCATCCTTTGACAGCATAATAAAACTTGTTTTCAATGGAAAAAGATAGATTTTAGTGTGTGAGATAAACTGCTTTCTACAACATAGAAAGAAGCGCTTACAAATTCTTTTTGAGTTAGGTATAGTAGATTCAAAAATCAAACTACTAAACCAGACTAGGCAGTGCAAGTTCAAACTCAGTGACCATTGCATTACAGCTCTTCATTAAGGCTAAGCAGTGCATGTTCAAATACAGTGGGCATTGCATCACAGCTCTCTGTTAAAGATCTGACACGCATACTTCTAACATTACTCTATTACTTAGGTACTGTCTATAAAAACATTGGGAGTGCAGTAAAGAATCATGTCTCATTTTAATTTGCAACTCTTTATGACCTCATATTCTCTTAATTATGTCAGCTACCCTTTTTTGGCCATGCTGATGTATCCACTGCACATGTCAGGATTCAGCCCTGACAATTACATGGCTTAATTATAATTAGCTTGAATTGCCAGAATCCATTGACATCCTGCTTCTATTTTATGTGTGCTAGATACCTTAATGAGAATTTAGTGTTGTCTTATTAATGACTTATTTAATACTGCAGGAAACTAATCAGACTATGTTATTTGAAAAAACATGTCTTAGAAAATTACTGAGAATTAACTCTAAATTTTGCTCTTATAGAAATGACAAGTTAAATCACATATTAATAAATGCTGGTTCATTCCTACCCCAGCCCAAAAGCAATGCATACAAGTGCTCACACGCCTTTCTTTACAACTGTAACCAGGAGCTTTCCAAGTAATACTTCAGTTTCTAGACCATTTCCTGCCCTACCCACAGGAGTAGGGTGTCAGCCTTCTGCATTATATTCCATGGTATGTAACCTGGTATGGAATTAAATATGCAGCATATGTACCATTATGACAGAAGCTATACATTGGATAGCTAATCATTTAATAACCATGTATCCCAACCTCGTTGGACAGGTGTGCCTTCTTTCTAAATCTTCTGTATCCTTTTATTCAATGTGCTTGAAAGAGGGACAGTTTGCATCTTTCTGCTGGGCAAAACATTGACCCTTCATTTTTGCACCATGGTTTACATGGTATATGATTTATATTGCTGGATAGATGGATAGAAATAAAGATAGATAGATAGATGGATAGAAATAGAGATAGATGGATAGATGGATAGAAATAGAGATAGATGGATAGATGGATAGAAATAGAGATAGATGGATAGATGGATAGATGGATAGATGGATGGATAGATGGATAGATAGATTAGATAGATAGATAGATAGATAGATAGATAGATAGATAGATAGATAGATAGATAGATAGATAGATAGATAGATAGATAGATAGAGAGATAGATAGAGAGATAGATAGATAGATAGATAGATAGATAGATAGATAGATAGATAGATAGATAGATAGATAGATAGATTTAATAAAAGGAAATCAAAGGAAAAGCATACTAGATTCTAAAAATATATAAAACATGTTCCATGTAAAATTTCTTATGCAGGATAAATGCTGATTAATTTGTCAAAGAGAGCAAACAATGCAGAATTTGCAAGCACTTGACTGAATGCTATCAGTTCCAGATACTCTAGAGCAGGAAAAGGTTTTAATTTCAGGAAGTTTTTGACTTCCTGTAAGGCATTATTTAAAAAAAAAAGAAGAAGAAGAAGTTAATGCAAGGAAGGAAATGTGTGTCAAGTAGCAAGTGATATGAGTCTGTGTGTTACTTTATATACAAACACATATGTATTTTTCCTCCATGTCCTTATACTGATGGTACCACATGTACTTCAGCTTTAAAAATGTAAAAATATGAATCTTTAACGTAATGCTTTCACACATATGAATGAGACATCTATATATTTTGACTTCAGTGAAAAAAGCACTCTTAAAACAGATTTAAAGCACTTTATTATGACTGGCTTCAATATACTGAGATACAAATAGTAACATAACCTAGCACTGGGCAGTGGAAATTCTTGAGCTACTCTTAAGCTGAAGCAGCTCTGTGTATATTGGACCATACTCAGATACTGTTGAATTAATTGATTTGCACATACTCCTAATTAAAAGACAGACGTTACACTGATGAGCTCTTCTCTTTGAAGTGCTGTCTGAAATCATAGTGCATCAAGGGTCTGCTTGACTACCTGCAGTTTTATGTGTAGTCTCTGGTCTCATTACTGCTGATTACTCAATTATAAAGTAATTGGAATTAACTGTTCTGTGTTTGAATTTTCTGGTCTTGCTTGGCTTTGGTCTTCATGTTATCACACCTAAGAGGTAATCAAGATTGTTTTAAACCAAATCAAAAGAGAATTATTCACCCACAATCTACATTTTGTTGCTTCTCTTTGAAACAATTACAGGTTATATAAATTTGCAATTTATTTAGTATTTATTTATGTTTTATTGACTAGATTGTCAAAGTGGATTGAAACCAATTGTCTGCACATTACAAAGGACAAAAGGTCCACAAACACATTAAGGTAGATTTTCATTTATTTAACATTTGTTTATTGGGCAAGAATCCATTTTCAGTGGAAGCGCAGAGAGAAATTATCTAGACACATGTCTTTTAATTGTGGGAGGAAACCAGAGCACCAAGAGGAAACTTGCGGGAACACAGGGAGGCATATCTCTCAACCTCTTAGTGCACAAAATCTAGGCAAAGCCCACCAAAATGGGGGGACAATGGCCCAAAGAATAGGAATGCATTTTATATTGCTCTTATAAGCTTAGAAAGTTGTTTTAACATACATTTCCTGAAGGAGATGAAGAGGTATGCAAGGAGGACATGCAGACTTTGCACAGAAGGCACCCCAGTTGAGAATCAAAGCACAGAACCTCTTGCTGTGAGGTGACAATGCTAACCATTGTACCACCATAAGAGGGCTAAAGCAATAAATGCAAATGCAGTAAAGGTCATAGCTGTTGCAGCAATTACCACACAGCATGTAAAGAGTAATCAATACTTATGACACAAACAGTCTAACCAATTTGTTAAGGAAAAGTGTGCGATTAAGTCAGCAGGGTGCAATAAATAAGGCTTTGTTTGGCAGTTATTGCAGATGATTAAGGCTACAAGTTGCTAACTAGCTACTTCTTGTGGTAGAGAGTTTGAGTCCCTCAGCCTTCAATAGTCTACTGTGTGACCTTGAGCAAGGCACAAGACAGTGGTTTAGGGCAACTGGAAATTTGGTCTGTGTTTCTTAATGTTCTTCCAGGCAGTGGGCTTAGTGACATTTACCTATGACTGTATAATGTGTATATAGTCAGTAATTATTTACAGTGTTGTTACCAGGCAGTCAAGAGGAACATAAAGAAAATATGTAACGGAACATTAATTCATAGATTCATCAATTCATACATTGTTAGTAGGATAACGAATGGGGGGAGGGGGGCTTTCTAAGCCTAGCCAAGTTTTCCCAAAGGAATAATGGTGTCCTGCATCCAAAAAGGACATTGAAGGCCAGGCACTTATAAGCAACCTTTGTCCATAAGGGATATGGGTGCCAGGCCCAATGTAAATTTCCTATTCTCCATCTCCTGGTCTAGGTTGTGCTTAGACTGGGTAATAAATGAACTCGACTTCACATGGATGTGAAGCTTGTTCCATAGGAGGGGCAGTCTCTGGGACACATGTCCGTCTCTCCAGCATGTTGTGTTTAAGTCACAGGCAAAATCCAGGTCCTTAGACCTTGTATTATTGGTACTCTTTGACTTACAAATATGCAGAAGATTCATAAGTGTGGGATTTTCAAATGCCTTGTAAGACAGGCATAGATCACCCCTCATTAACCTATAGTAACATATAGGAGACTGAATAGTTGTTAAGGGCTTTAAGGAGCTCTGTATAAGGTAGATTTGTTATACCTTGTATTCTGTGTGTTAGGAACCTCTGAGCTTGCTCTAGTTGCTGCATTGCCTGGTCAGGTACATACCGAAGGGGACATTGTACTCTAGATTGGTCTGATAAAGGTGAAGTACAGTGGGATAATGACATCTGTAGACATAGATACCATGCCCTTACTTATAAATTGCACAATATAAAAATATTTCCTCACCACTGTGGCCACATGGTGGCTGAAGGTAAGGCTACTGTCTACATGTGTGCCCAAATGCCTGACCACTGGATTGACTCTTAGGGGTGTATTATCAGCAAGGTATTTAGCTGGGATGATTGACTTCCCAAATGGTGCAATTATGCATCTCTTATCATTGAGTTTAAGACCATGGATTTGGCACCATTTGTTAGTCAGAGATAATCCTTCTTGAAGAATGCTAGTGTCAGTAGGGGAGTCATTGATAACCCCCAGTTGCAATCATCTGCAAACAAAGTCTGACACAAACCTTCAATATTTGCTTCCATTTCACAGAAATAGATACCAAAAAAGGAACGGCCCAGTACTGAGTACTGGGGAACTCTGCTACTGACTGGCCTCTTGTTAGAGATGGCCTCACCTATTTTGACCTCCTGGGTCATATCAGTAAGACAGTTAGTTATCCAGCACATGATAAAAGGGTTTATACTTAAATTAGTGAGATTGTGTATAATGCCAGAATTGGGTACTATATCAAATGGCTTGGCCAGGTCAAGGTAAGTCTTACCTTCATTCAATACTTTGGTGATCTTCTCAAAAAAAGTCCACCAGATTTAATAGGCATGCCCTTCTCCTAACAAAACTGGACTGTGATGGTTCTAGTGTTTGCAGCGTAACTACATTCTAATTTATTACGTTTGTGATGATTCTTTATATGGTCTTACATATGAGGCTGGTAAGACGTATGGGCCTGTAGTTACCCAGATCAATGCTTGCACCTCCTCCGTGCAGGGGAATGACTATAGCCATATTCCATTCCATGGACACAAAACCTGACTGCAGGCTCTAAGTGAAAGTGATTCAAATGGACCAGAGACATCATGTTTCGTGCTATTTATTCAACATCCAGAGATGTTATTGGGGTCCATCGATGCAGTGTTTTTGGCATTGGAAAATTCATTGTTGATCTGTTCCCTACTAATGGTTGGGGTGATTGTAGCATGTGGTATTTCCTTTGGACTATCAGGGGAAGAGTGGAAGGAGAAATCTGACCTGTCAGCCAAAAGGTTGGCAGTGGCCTCCAGCTCAGTGTGAGTAATGCCATTTACAATATGTTTTGTGCATTTTAGACTATTTCCCCTGAAGTTATGGATATAGCTGTAGAAAGCTTTGTGGTTTTCCTTTGCCTCAGAAGCTATTTTTTCTTAAAATGTAGCCTTTGAAGTATTAATTAACCATTTTATCTGCCTGTTCAGATTTTCCAGGGATCTTTTAGTATGTATGGCTTAAGACAAACTCAAAAGACAAGCTGCCCTGGTGGAATCACTGCATCAATCAGTTATACAGCAAAAGAAAACAAAATCTTGACTATGCTTAGCCAAGATTTTCTTTTCTTTTGTTGTATAACCAGCTCATACAGTGATTCCACCAGGGTGGCATGTTTTTTAAGTTTGTCTTGTTCTTAATATGAGTGGACACAGCTCGCTCTGTACAGCTATCAATATGGCTGTACAGAGATTTTTAAACAGCTCAGAGTATGCTATGGTGTTTGGGGATGCTTGGAGTTTAGCCAAGGTGTCAGTAAGTGCAGAGAGGTTAGCCTTGGAATAGTTTAAGGTTTTTGGTTTCACTGGATCCCCAGAGTTAAACTGTTATTTCAAGTAATATTGCCTTATGGTCAGGTCTGATTAACAAAGACATATCAGGTGAGGAACATTGCCCCCCATGTTATCGACTACAAGGTTAAGGATGTTTGTACCCCTGGTAGGATAATGGACCGATTGTTCTAGGATGTTGGTAAGCTTAAGAATCATTGGGCTTGTGCATTAGAGGCAGTGTAGGATTCTCAATCTACAGAGGGGTAGTTGAGATCCCCATTAAATATTGTACTGGGTTGAAAGGTGAGTGACTTAGTACATTGAGATAGGTTGTATGCATTTCCTGGGACATGGAGGGGGACCTGTAGGTTGAAAGCATATTGTACAAGACCATGATTATGGTGAGTTGCACATGTCTGAGTTCCAGTAGGTCATACAATTTAACTAGTCTGAATGTGAGGTTGGTTTTAATATAAACCGAGACCCCTCCACCTTTAGTTTCCTCCTGCATAGTAGCTGTTTGAAAGATGTGAAATGCATTATTACCTTGTAAAGCTCCGTCACTTTAAACCTTGGCTTCATTACTACAGAGATGTCTTCTCTCTCCAGGGAGAGGAAGGATTGCAGGGAGTGCAAGTTTTTGTTAAGATGTCTAGCATTGAGCAGTAGCACCTTCAGGTATTCATTCATAGGTTCAGTTAAGTCTAGACGTTTATCAATTTGGCATCACCAGAAAAAAACACTATAGGGGTGGAAGACATCTTTGTCAATATCCTATAGCCTAGAAGAAATAAGTACAGACCATCCCTGGTAAAATAGTGTGGTCTGTCAGCCATGTCCTTCCAGGCTGTCAAATATTGTATCCCCTTGGTCTGACACCAGAAGCTAAGCCAATAGTTAAAAATCAATCATTTTCTGTTGGTAACATGAACCCATCCTTGTAGAAGGTATTATGCTGCTTAGTGCTAGGCTCATACCTGTCTGAGATACAAAATCAGTGAGTTTGATCATGTCTTTCTTCATATAGCCAAAGGAGGTACATCTCAGGTCATTAACACCCACATGGACTATGAAAAAGTCATACTGGTACTTGTGATCCAATGACCCGAGTGCCTGTGTGACTTGGTGGATCCTAGCCACAGAAAAGCAGCTGACCGTGACTCTCTCCCTACTCAGTTTGCTGAGGGGGACATTGTTGTGCCTCACTATAGACTCACCAATGACTAGTAAATTTGGTTGTGCACTGGTTTGCGTTAAGGTCATAGCAGTATAGGGATTAGATGCATTGTTACTCTGTGTAGTTGTGGGTGTTGTTTAATGTGATAGCTGAGGACCCTCAGCATAAGTCATTTTACATGTCGGGTCTTTACCGTGTGCAGTAGGTATGGTTTAAGTGTCACTGGCAACCTATATATGATTACTTTTGGTTGTATGAGAGAGTTTTGCTTTCAGATTTAAAGTATATTTTCACCTCTTTCATAATTTATCTGTTTTGTTAAGAATAAGTGGGCTGTCAGTGTACATGAGGCAATTGCTACAATACCTCAGAATTCCCATCACAACCAGATTGGCCACAGAAATATTTATGAACATCCTGTGGAACATAACAAAGATGCTAAATGGATAGAAGAAGTAAAAGAAAGAATAAGAAGTTCAAATGTACAGGATATGAAATGGGATGAAGCAAAACAAACTTTGAGTCCAAATTGGCCACATTTACTAGAGAGAGCCATAAGGCCTTCTTCACATATGTCTGTAATCTCAAAGGTAACACCCAGATTAGTCCAGAACTGGTGGTCAAGACACCGCATATACAAATGCCGTAGATGTAGCAAACTTGCTGGTTGACAGATTCAGCGAAAATTTCATGCGTCTGTCCCCCCATCAGTAAATCAGGAAATTCACAGTACCTGCCCCCTATCCCTTATATCTAGTGAACAGGTCATCACTGCTCTCTCAAAGGCATAAAATACAGCCTCCATGGGTCCCGATAACATCACAGGCTGCATCCTACATGAACTTAGGCAGGAAGTTGCAGCACCATTAAGCACCCTATTCAACCAAAGCCTAAGTACCAGTTTTGTCCCAGCTGAGTGGAGGACAGACACTGTCATCCCTTTATACAAAGGTGGAGCATCCACCGATCTGGGAAATTATAGACCCATCAGTCTAACTACCCTGATCTGAAAGTCCATGGAATGGATTATCATGGACCTCATTAACAAGGACATTGGCAACCTCCAAACATTAGATCCCACACAGTTTGGCTTCATCAAGGGGAGGACATGTCAGTTAAATTTGGTTGACTTTTTTGAAAGGGTCACCAAAGCCGTGGATGAGGGGAAGACAGTGCACATCACCTACCTACCTTCACCTGGACAAAGCCTTCAACACTATTCCGCACTCGGGCATAATAGCTAAACTCTCTCAACCAGGCATCAATCCGTATGTTACCAGATGGGTAGATAACTGGCTCACTGATAGAACCCATGTAATCAAAATAGGGGAAGCCACCTTAAGCAGTAGACTCGTATTGAGTGGCGTACCCCAGGGTTCAGTCTTGGGACCTCTGTTATTTGAAACAACTTGCCAAAGCACCCAAAGGATGACACAAGAAGGATAAAACCAAATGCAAAATTTATGAAGCGCTTTTCGTCAGGTTCGCTGTCCCAACTTCCTCAGATAACAACCAAGTAATGCATACAAGTTTTAAATACATTCAAAATACATTCAAAAGTCATGTGATAAAATCATTTACATAATAAATTGCTAACAATTAACTACAAAGTATCTCATTAAACTACCTTGCTTTTAAAGTGATAACCTCACTAATAAAAAATGTTAAACCAAAACAACAATAATATTCGCAACTTTAAATAATGTTCACTACTTTAGATAAAGTTAAAGTCATTCTTAATACTGTTAAAGCCTCAAAGAGCTCATAATCAAGTTATGTCAGCTTATTATGTGTTATTCAAAAATATATGTATATATGTTTTTACCTTATATTAGTGTAGTATATACATATATTATATATATATATATATATATATATATATATATATATATATATATATATATATATATATATATATACATACATACACATTAAACAATTCATTACAGCTATCTGTTTAAACTTTTGAGTTTCAAATATGGCAAGATTGAACAAGTTTCATTAATACCAGGAGGGTGATGGGCATCTAATCTTAACTGCCATAAAAGCTCCAGTTGTTCTAATTCTGTTATTTGGGATATACTTTTCTGAAGTGCAAGCCAAAACCAGTGGACCATGGCTGACCACGTAGCTGGGTGCTGTCATCAGTTTCCCTAGTGATGTTGACATTTTCCAAAAGGGTCTCACCCAAACAAATGACTGGTGCCAAAAACATGGCCTTAAGCTGAATACAAAAAAATGCATCATCATCCGCTTTGGGGAGAGTGACATCCCCACAAATTATCCCATTAATAACAATGTCCTAAGTATGCAGTCAGTCATGTGGGATTTGGGCACCCAGATTGATAGCAACCTGACTATAGACCACCATGTTGCTTCCGTTGTACAGAAAGCTTTCTACTTGGCCCACCCCATAAGTATGGGTATCTCATCCAGGGGCAAGGAGGTCATAACATCCCTGTATTCCTCCCTATAAGGCCCATTATTGAGTACAATGCCCCATTTGGCATGTACCTCACAAAGCACATGCAGCAGCTGGAGATCCCACAGAGGTTCCTCAACAGAAGAATCCAGGGCCTCAAAAATTTACCATACACAGGTAGGCTAAAAGCCCTATCCCTCTACTCGGTTTCATACAGAGCCCTCAGAGGTAATCTCTGTCTAGCTTATAAGGTGATCTCGGACCCCGCCTTGATGGGACTGCTGCATATCTGCAAGTCAAGCTCCACTCGAGTAACCCACACATGCAGCCTCAACCTGGTCTGTGACATCAATAGGACTTGTTGGTGGGACAGATTTGTGTCCCAGAGACTCCCCCATCTGTGGAATAGACTCCCTTTATACATCAAGAGTACCTCTTTACCCCTTTTTAAGCGCAACCTGGATAACTGGATGGGAAATAGAAAATACATCCCTGGGATTCCACCCGTGTCCCTGCTGGACAGGGGCATTGGGTGCTGATTTGTCTAAACATGGGCTAAACTCTTGGCTAGACTTATAAGGGCATCAGGGCCAATAGCATAGTAACTTCCTATGGTCCTAAGTAACGGGAAAAAAAATTGAAACAAAGTTAAGAAAAGCCTCTAATTTGACAACCCCAGGCCCAGATGCAGTACCTAGCTTCTAGCTAAAAGTATTAACATCTTTGCATGAAGATTTAGCCATGAGTAAGAATTATTTATATATGCACCCCAAAGAGACACTACCCTGGCTAACAACAGTTAAAACAATGCTCCTACTTAAGCACGCTACCCTAAAAATTATAGACCAATAACTTGCCTTCCGATGACATATAAACTATTACACAGGAACTGATGCAGACAGAGTTTATAGTAATTTAAAAGAACACTCAATTATGGCAGTAGAACAAAACGGAAATAAAAGAAAGTCATATGGAACAGAGGATCATTTGTTGTTAAATAAAGTCATAGTGGAGAACTGTAAAAAGGGGAAGAATCTAAGCATGGCATGGACTGACTACAAAAAAGTGTTTCACAGTATCCCGCATTTGTGGATAAAAGTGTGCTTAAAAATGTATAAGATACACCCTACACTGATAAACTGCATCATAATGGCCATAAAACAGTGGCAAACCACTTTGCAGTTAAGCCATGATAAAGGACAAATCATTATTCCAGGGATAAAAATCCAAAGGGGGATATTCCAGGGTGACTCTTTGTCACCTCTGCTCTTTTGCCTTGCCCTTAACTCATTAAGTTGTCTACTTAACCGCTTAGGCCATTGCTATAATTTGGCTCCCAGAAAACAGCAAAGTGTAAAGACTTCTCACCTTCTCTTTGTCGATGATTTAAAACTGTCATCAGATGAGGAACTGAAAGCACAACTGCAGGTAGTCAAAACTTTTTCAGATGATGTAAAAATGTAATTTTGTCTTGATAAATGTGCAAAAGCAACCTTTAAAGCAGGAAAGCTGCAGCACCAAGAAAACATCAATTTGTGACAAGAATGTGATATAAAAGAACTTGAGCAAGAGGGAGTGTATACGTACTTCAGAACTGACGAAGGATCAACAATGAAACATGAACAAATGCCAATAAAACTCAGTAAGGAATATTTTAGAAGAGTTAAATTAATCCTGAAAACAGCATTGTCATTTAGGAACAAAGTTCAAGCTATAAATTAGTTTGCTTTTCCTGTCCTAACTTACAGTTTTGGAGTGATTGACTGGCTTCAAAAGTTGTTGGATAGATTAGACAGGAAAACAAGAAGGATGCTTCATGCTTATCAAATGATTTATAAAAATCAGTCCATGCCAAGATTATATATTCCCCATTCTGAAGGAGGTATGGGCATCCTTGAAACTGATTACATGTATAGATCTGCAGACCCAGACATAGTGAAAGTTATGAAACATGAGGAGAATACATCTAAGATGACTTCCCTTCTTAGTCTAGGAGAAGCCTATTGGCATCAAGCAGGAATAGAAATCAAACAGGAAAAAAAATCAGGCAGCAACTGAATGTGCCAAAAAGCAAAAGAAAGAATATAGGGTGGAGGATCCGATGAGAATGGAAGAAATGTGGAAAATGCATAAATATAGTTGCAAGTATAGAAAGCTTCTGGAACAATCTCATGTTGATCAAGATTGAATGCAGAAATGGTTAAGGAGAGGTGAATTCAAACCAAGAAATGAAAGGTTAATATTAGCAGGCCAAAAAAGTGGACTATGTACATATTGGTTTACAAAGTTATTTGAGCATGTGGGAGAAATGGACAAATGTAAGTTTTGTAAAACTGATTTGGAATTAGTTGCACACCTTGTTGCTGGTTGCGACATACTAATGGTAGAAGGCGTATATGAAAGGCATAATAATGTGGCAAGACTTTGGCACTGGGGTTGTACAAACATTACAGTACTGATGTAGATGAAAAACACTGGAAACATGAGCCACAAAGCATCATAGAAAATGATGAAGTCTACATCACATAAGATCACCTATTATCAACAGTTCAAAAGATAGATGCGAGAAAACCAGATATTGTGGTCCATGAAAAGAATTCAAAAGTAGCATTGATCATTGAAATCGCCACACCCTCTGACTGCATTGTCTTGCATACAGAGAGACAAAAAGTCATAAAATATCAGGATTGGCAAGCAGAAATGAGAACAATGTGGAAGAAAGATACCCAGACAGTTCCAATAGTAGTAGGAGCAACAGGTCTTATAAAAAAGAATATTCAATCGTATTTAGATATGTTACTGATACATGCAACTCCATCCTAACTGCAGAAGGAGTCATTACTGGGCACATTGTGGGTGCTGTGAAGACCACGTCTGGCTGACATCAAAGATTGAAACAATACTAATTTCATGAACTTTAATCATACTTTGACTTAGGAATGGGGTCCATTCCCATCACAGTATTACAAACCCAAAAGATTTGGAGGAATTTAAATGAGTCAGGAAGTGCATATCCATGGCTACAGATCTACTAGGAGGAGTGAAGGAAATTTAAATATTGAACAGGTCAATAAGACAAGGAACTTCACAAGCAATGCTCAACTATGCACAGACTAGATGTTCTAGTAGTGAAAAAAGTCTGTCTAGACAGTAAAGCCACAACAGTGTACAACACAAACCTTTCTAATGTAAAATAACCAGTTTGGAGCCCATGGAGCCCAAGTGCTTGAATCAGAAGAAAGACACTTAGACTAACAGGCACAATAAGCCTTTACCAGCAATTCCCAGCTCAGAAGAGTAGAGGCTACCCTCTCATCCCACAACCGTGTGTACCACAAACCTTCTTAATGTAAAATACTTGGGAAGGTAGGAAACAGAAGATAATTCAAGTTTTAGAAACTAATGGGAAGGTTCTTCCCAGATGATCTCTCAGTGCTCAGTTTAATGAGCTAATGAGATGACACTGGGAGGAGTGTCCAAAATCAGATTTATATTAGGGGTGGGCAACTCAAAAGCACAACACCAGTTGGGCGGGCAGGTGAGAAAAATTAAATGCAGACAGAGATCAGCAATAGGCAGAAAACAGCAAGTCATACAAGCACTACTGCTAAAAAAGATGCCACTAAATATTTGTATTTAAATGAGGAATGGTATATCTCAGAGCCTCCCACTAATTAGCTGGAATGCTATATCTCAGCTCCTCCCATTAATTAGTTTAAATGCTATATCTCAACTTCTCCCACTAATTAGTTGGAATGCTATATCTCAGTTCCTCCCACTAATTAGTTGGAATGCTATATCTCATTTCCTCCCACTAATTAGTTGGAATGATATATCTCAGTTCCTCCCACTAATTAGTTGGAATGCTATATCTCAGCTCCTCCCACTAATTAGTTGGAATGCTATATCTCAGCTCCTCCCACTAATTAATTGGAATGCTATATCCCTGCTCATTGCACTAATTAGTTGGAATGCTATATCTCAGATCCTTCCACTAATTAGTTGGAATGCTATATCTCAGCTCCTCCCACTAATTAGTTGGAATGCTATATCTCAGATCCTCCCACTAATTAGTTGGATGGTAGTCACTGTCTGCAAAATGATTTTTCTAACTAATCCTAACCAAGACTTCTTAAAACACCAAACAGAACAAAAATTTGAAACAAAACAAAATGCAAAATAAGGAAAAGATAAAAACAGAGGTAATGAAACCTTAAATGCATAACTCCATTCCAAAATCAAATGCAGATAGAGATCATCAATAGTCATGCAGAAAACAACAAGTCAAACAAGCACTGTAACTAAAGATGCTGTGATGACCCAACACTGAACCAGTAATTAAGGAGCCTCAATCCTCACCACTGGCTCCAGTGGGGGAAGTACACTGTGAGGATGACAAGTACACACACAGTATTACCAGATGCAGCTCTCTGCATCAAGTGCAGTTTCCCTTAAGAGAACAGAGAGACCACAGTCAGTCCAGGGCTGCTTCCTTCCTCTTTCTCCAGATCCCCAATAAGACCCCCATTGGCACAGCTATAGAGTTGAGATCTCAACTGAGTGGCCAGGCCGAGACCTCCAGCACACTCTCTGTCCAACCAGTGCTTTATGTCCCTGCCCAAGTAGATCACTCACAATCTTTGAGGCTTGATTTACACAAACACACACACCTGGGAAAGGCTGGCAAAGGTTTAATAGCTATGCACCCTTTTGCCCAGACTATAAGGTAGTTATCACTGTCACCAGCCAACTTCTTATTAGCTACTTTAAGGCCCTTAACAAAGGGTGTCCATTTCTACTGTGTAATAATGGTATTAATGCAAATGGTAGTTTGACCAAGATCAAGGCTATTAGGAGTGACCCACATTCTCAAAACTTAAATCTCTCTAGACAGATCAGCTACAATGAAAGGTTTAAATATATTTAATAAAAAAAAAAAAAAAAAAAAAAAAAAAACAAGAAAATACTTAGTATATATTCACAGTGACATCAGAGTTAAGAATCTCAGGAAATATTTAAAACAACATTGCAGGACAGTCTCAAATAAATAAAGAAAAATGTCTAAACTAAGCCTCATGATATTCCTGACTGAATTTAAGATAATTACTATACCTTGCTAACTTACTTAATCAGATCAAGGCAGACGTGTGATGAATGGTTCCTGTTGTTGTCAGGTCCAAGACAGAATACAGAATGCACTGTCTCTCTCAGAGAGTTCTCAAATTAACATCTCAAATATTCCTACTGGGCCGGCTTGCAGAATGACATCATCTCTTGTCATCTGACTTTATCCCAGGTGAAACTGCCACTGATGGAAGCTAGCAGTATTTAGATCTTTGGCAGATGCTGGAAGTCATAAAACAATTACATTCCTCCACATTTTAAGACTAGTAATTATTTTACCATAAGGACAATACAGAAAACTTTCTAGCACAGACATTATGTCTCCAGCATGGCCTATAAAGTAATTTAATTTCAGCTATTTTTCTAAAGTTAAAACCACAATAACTCCAAATATTGAATAAAAAAACGACAGTTCAAAATCATGGACCACAAAGTAACTCAACAAATTTATTATGAACTTAGCGCTTTGGCACCAGGCTTTCAAAGAGTCATTTATTTTTCTAAAGTTAACCTCCTGTTAACCCTGTTAAAATATATACATTTAAACAGTTACAATAGTGCTTGCACATTTTTGTTCTCTTCCTGCAGGGCACACTATGGATTCATTTTAAACACAAGCCTTTTGCAAATACCCTTTTCAACACACGTCTGTACAAACCAGTTTGATATACACCTGACATGCAGTTCTAATACAGTTTTAACACAAGCATCTTATACAGATCATGTTAATATTTACAAATGACATGTACTTGTTTACAAAATTCCAGACAGCTGTGCTGCCTGTACCTTCTTTTGTGACAGATGCCAATAAATATTTATAGTTAAATGAGGAATGCTATTTCTCAACTCTTCCCACTAATTAGATGGATGTTATTAGCTATATCCAAAAAAATATTTTCTAACTAACTCTAGCCAAGACCTCTTAAAACTCCAGAAAAGAACAAGTGGGTTACTTGTGAAAGTGCTAACCAGTCATTAAAAGTAATTTAAGCTGGCTGTGTTTTGGTTTGTGTCTTTCTGTTTATACATTTTTTTGATTTATAGTTCAATAAATAGCTTTTAATTAAGCATGTTACATTTTGGCACCAAAAAGAATCATGTCCATATATACCACAAACAGCTTGTCCCATGCTTACCATGTGATGGAACACAGTCAGTAAATAAAATCACTTTTGTGATTATGATGAAAGAGTGTCAGAATTTCAGAAATGGATTAGACACCAATTTTATTTTCAGGGTATGTATTCATGTTGCTCAGCAGAGATTTTAACATAGTCAAAATAATAAATATGGTAGCTTCCAAGTGTTGCATTCTGCTGTGCATTTTAATTCCTCCTTGTACATGTTCTTAATTACTAGAAGGTCATGTTTCCAAGAAAATCATGCAGGCTTGCTTTGTGCTGCATAAAAGCACACACAATCTCAAAGGGGTACTGATAAAAAAAAAACATGCACTATATGAATTAAAGTTGAATGTTGTACAACACTGAGATTGGCATTGCAATTATGGAAACATTTTCATGAATGGAACCAAGACACATATGGCATGGCCTTATTCATTCATACTTCTCAACCGCTTAGCTCAAGACATCTGGACAAAGTTAAAAATAGTCGGGGATCAAAGGATAAAAAATAGGAATACAGTTTAATTATTTCTCGTAAAACATTAGAAAGTTGTTAGAATTACTGGTTTTGCATTAGTATGGGTTTTCAAGTTTATGAAGTCTGAAACTGAAATGACAGACATTATTTACTATCTTTAATTATTACCCATTTGAAAGAAAAACAGAATTTTTATGAGGAACACACCAAAAAAAAAAAAACTGAGGCAAAAATCTGGGCATTCATAACCACTGCAACATCTATCTATCTATCTATATATATATATATATATATATATATATATATATATATATATATATTATTTATCCTTTGTTGATCAAGTTAGTTCCACTAAGCTAAAGGCATCTTTTCAGGGGAGACCTGAGACTGTGTTTATATTATTATGGGAAACAGCATCAAGGTACTTTTCTTATTCTTCATTGCTGTGAGTAGGACCCATTTTTCAGGTGCACTCCCTGTTTGCATTCCAGGTGAAAAGGCAGCCAAGAGAACCAGGGAAGCAGATGGAGAGAGGAAATGATAGACTGGTGAAAGAAATGAAGGAGAAAGCACATTTCAAGACCGGAGAATGTGTGCAGGATTCTGAGAAAATATTTCAAAGAAATGTATTTGACAGAGATGAGTCTGCAAATGATGGATGTATAATTACAACTCTCCAGTTGTGAGGGTTGCAGGATGATTTACTTAAAGAAATGGTGGTGCAGAGTGAGCCAGAAAATGAAGGAGATGTTTCCTGGGGGGATATTATGCAAAAAATACAAAAAGAGGATGCGGAAACAACCTCGAAGAATAGTGGTGAGATGAAAAAGAAAACATATACAGAGAAAGTAAATGAAGGCAAAACGGGAGTAGCAGAAAAGAAGGCAGAAGAAAATGATAAATGTAAGTACGTGGTAATTATTCAAAGTTAAGAAGACAAAGAAATGGACAGGTATGAAGTGTGGGGCAGTTTAATAGCTCCTTTGAGTGTAAAGCACATGAGGTAAGAAAATTTATTCTTGTAAAGAAAGACATTTTGTGATGTTATATTTGATATCTTTTTTTACAATGGAAACATTTCTTGGAGAATATGAAAAAGAAAGTGTGTAACCCATGGAATATTTATGTGATAAAATCATTTAACAGGAAAACAAAAAGGAAGATTCTTGTTCAATTTCATATAGAGGTAGAAAGAAACACTTTGAAAGAACATTTGAAATCTTTATGCAAAGAAGTACTAGATATTGCAAAGATTTATGACAAATAGGGTTTATGGACTGGCGGCTGGGATTGTAATATTGTGTTAAAACTAGAAAGATAAAAAAATTATATATATATATATATATATATATATATATATATATATATATATATATATATTTATATATAAAAAGCATGATAACTGTGGAGGGGATTAGGGGTGTTGTAAAATATTGGGGACAACCCAAAACATGCTTTTTTGAGGAAAAGAAGAAAATTTGATAAGTAACTTTGCAAAAAATATTGTATTTATGGGGAAGTGGGGCATGATGCAAACGAATGTGAGTTGAAATGTTATAACTGTAACAAAATTGGACATTTATGGGTGGACTGCAAAAATGAAAATGAGACTGAGGGAAAAAAACAAAGAAATTGAACAAAGAGAAGAAAGTGTAGTAGCTGTAGAAATAGAATAAAAACTAGATTAGAAAAAAAAATAATAAAGAGAATATAGAAGTAGGTTCTGAAATAACTGATTTATACGACATAATTTGGGAGGTAGTAAAAGGGAAAAATAGTTATATTGGGTAAAGGGTTAAAGACAGAAAAGGAAAATTTAAAGGGATAAATACAAAAGAAAAAAAGAAAGGAAATGTATGAAAAATAATAGGTACAACCAAAGGCTGCACTGGTATAATGGTGATTGACTCATAAACACAAGATGCAGTGTCTGATTCTCACCTTTGGGAAGGAACTTGTTTAGAGTTATAATGGTCTGCTAAGAAAGTTAATTAAGTAGCTATGAACTTATGGAACCATGAATCTAAGCAAAATGTGAATAGTATTAAGAATATAGTAAGAAGAACTGGAATTTTGGAGTGCCGCAATACATGTGATGTAGATGTAATTATTTTAGAAGACACAAGATTTTTAACAAATGAAAGATTACAGAGAAACTATGAGAAAGAAAGATAATCTGGAATTTGGGACATGACAGATGTTCTGGAATAGCCATATTCCGTACAAATACAGTAAAGATATTATATATAACTTTAGCAAAATTGGGAAGATTAACCATTGTATATTTAAAATGGAAAGATCAAGTATATAGAATTGTAACAGTATATGCCTCTACTAATTGTAAAGAAAGGGAAAATTTATTTCATTGGATTTTAGATCATGTAATAGTAAATATGGATATTATAATAACAGGAGACATTAATTGTAATTTAAGAGGCAAGCGTAAAAATCAAAGGAAATTACATAAGAAGAATGTTAGAAGTTGTAAGATGTCAAAATTTAAAACACTGGGGCAAAAATTCATGGACTTACAAAAGGGCTATGTATAGAACGGAATTAGATTATTTTATTATATCAGAAGATTTAGCTACAGGAGAGGGGGAGGTAGTTGAAACATGATTTTCTGATCATCTTGCACTATGGCTAAATATAAAGGAAAACAAGGAATATAAAAAATAGAAAAAGGAATAGAAAATATAAATGAGAAAGTATGAAATGAAGAGGGAAAGAGATTAGTAATGCAGGTATGGAAAGGTCATATTACTATGAGAACATTTGATAAAAAAATAGTCTAAATGGTGGATGACATTTAAGGAAAAAATAAAAAAATGTTTTCTACAGTGGCAATATAATGGGAGAAAAGTAGGGAAATAAAAAATATGAAAGAACATATAACAAAGCATTGGAAGATTTCGAACATAATGATAGAAAGTATTTTGACAAAGAAAAATAAATATATGAAAGTAATCAAGAAACATACAAAAACTGTTTTATATAAAGATATTTTTACAAGGAAATAGAGAAGTGTTGAGTTACATAAGCAGATCAGTAAATGAAGATGGTAGTGTAATGTGAGAAATAAAAATTTAAAAGGAGAAATATAAAGAACTGTGGAAAAGATTATGAATAGTGTAATACAATATATGCAAGAAATGTTTAAAGAAAAAAGAAGGTAGTAAAAAACATGGAAAGCAAAAAAAAAGTTAACAGGAAAAGAGAATAAAGCATTGGAAAAGGAGATTTCTGTAAATGAGCTAGATAAAGTATTAGGACAAGTAACTATAGATTTGACTGCAGTCCCAGGTGGAATAGTGTAGGCAATTTATAAAAATTTAAGGGGGTGGCAAAAAATATTTGTAAAGATTTTGAATGAATGGTTAAATGAAGGTTTTATGTATAAATAATTATGTGATGGAATACTTAAATTCACAGTAAAAGGTAGAAGACAATTAAAAACTGGACACCATTAATACTGAATAATAATGATTATAAGATCTTATGAAAACAATACAAAAGAAATTTGAAACTAAAATAGAAAATATTATAGAAGATAGTATATATAGTGTAAAGAGAAAAAGTTGTCAAGAATTGTTAATGATAGTTAGAGAAACTGTAGATAATATTATAAACAAACAAGAAGAAGCAAAAAGTCATGATAGGAGCCTTTAATAAGGCATTTGTCATAATTATACATGACATCTTATAAGTAATAATGAAAGAATATAATATAAGTGAGAAAGTTAGGAAATGTATGCCAGTGTATAGTAATAATGAAGTAAATATGCTTGTAAATGGTTGGTTAAGCCAAGAGGTACATACGAAAAGTGGTATAAGACAGTAATGTCTGATCAGTTGTATACTCTTTGCTTTAGTTATGAATGTGATAGTATATGAAGTAAATTATAAAATGAAGCATGCAAGGTATATAACACCTAAAGAGTTAAGGATTCCAATTCTGTTAACATATGCAGATGATATTATAATACTTGCAGAAAACAAAACTTGGATAAAAGAAGTAATAATCTGCACAAATGAGTGTCTAGAGATGATAATGTTGGCTTTAAATAAAGAGAAAAAAAAGGTTTGGTTGATATAGTAAAATTGAGGAATATATATTTTAAAATGAATAACATTTTTTGTGTTAGGTTAAAATTTGGGAATAAAGATGCAAGTAGAATTCAACTGGAAAAATAAGAGAAGAAATAAAACAAACATGGCTGTTTTGGAAAACATATAAATTATTACTCAGAAAAAAAGGCTTATTTGATAAATTCAGTACTGATGGAAAGCAATGGCATACTTAGCAAATGTCTAAACACCAATAAAACAAAATGTATTTATGTTGCCAACGATATTTGAAAAGGTGATTATTTCACCTTCTTTCATTTCATTCTTTCAGATGATTTTTTCATTTATATGTGGTTCTAGATTAAATCAAGTTAAAAGAGGAGTTTCATATGCAAACAAAGAAGAAGGAAGTTCAGGGTTAATTAACCCAATGGTATATGTTCTTCATTAAATTTATACAAAGTGTTAAAGTGGTTAAATGAAAAAGATGAGAGATTAGTAGTAAAACTGTATAAATATAAGTATGATAAATGTTGGGCTGTAGTAAAAAAGAGTAAAAGAAAAAAAGATGTATAAATGAAGAAATAAACTGTTACAAAGAAAAATATTTTTGTGAAAAATAAAAATTGATAATATAGGAAAAGATAGAAAAGTATGGTATAAGAATGTAATGATAAAACATTGCTATGTAAAACCATGGCAAAATCTAACAGATGAAAAAATTAAAGCTATAAAAATAAGAAGCAAATGCTGGAATCAGAAAGTAGAATGGCAATTTTTTTTTGTTGAAACTGGTAATAGATACATTTCCAGTAACAGGAAGAATGCCATACAAAAAGAAAAGTGATAGAAAATTTTTACATTGTCAAGAAGAAACTATAGGTTCATAGGTTCATAGGTTCATACTAGGCTATCTGCCCTAGGGCATTTATAAGCCTAGCCAGAGTGTGTTTGGCTTTCGCCACCCATTTTAAATTAATTTTGCTATGCCCTTTTTCGAGGTTAGTATACTGTGCCTCTGTCTAACAGTGACACAGAAGTGATACCCGGGGTAAACCTACCATCTCCCATCCACTTATCAAGATTCCTCTTGAAGAGAGTCAATGAGGGACTCTGCCTAACCTGGACTGGGATTTTATTCCAGAGTGAGGGGAGCCTCTGGGTTATGAATCTGTCCCTCCAGCATGTCCTATTTATTTCAGTGCTGAGGTTCAAGTCTCTCGAGCACGTAGCTCGATGGGATTTGGATTTTCTGAGATGCAGCATGTCCATTAATTCTGGGTTGGACATGGCTTTATACGTCAGGCACAGATCGCCTCTGAACAGGCGGTATGCCACTGAGTAGAGCTGGAGTTCTTTAACCGGGCAGCATATGGCATCTGTTTGAGCCCTTTGATCCTCTTGGTGAGGTACTTTTGAGGTATTTCCAGTTGCTGCAGGTGTCTGGTAAGGTACATCCCAAAAGGGGCATTGTACTCAATTATGGGTCTGATGAGGGATGAGTAAAGAGGCACGATGACCTCCCCTGATCTAGATGTGAATCCCTTCATGATTAGGTGGGCTATATAAAATGTTTTTCTAACCACTTTGGCCATGTGGTTGTCAAATGAGAGATTGCTATCAACTTGAGTCCCCAGGTCCCTAATTACTTCTTCTGTACTTAATGGATTACCACCTATGTGGTAATTTGTGGGCACTTTGTTTTTGCCAAAGGGGATGACTATACACTTTTTGGCATTTAGCTTGAGGCCATGGCTCTGGCACCAGTTGTCTGTTTCTATGGGGTCCTTTTGGAGGATGCTTGTGTCGGCTGGAGAGTCGATTATGGCACCCAGTTTGCAGACATCTGCGAACTTGGTCAGCCACAGTCCTTCCATGTTGGCCTGTACCGAGAAATATATACCGAACAAGAGAGGTCCCAGGACTGAGCCTTTTGGGACGCCACTTGTAACTGGTTTGGAGTCTGACATGGCTCCAGCAATTCTAACCATGTGGGTTCTGTCCTTGAGCCAGTTTGCAACCTATCTAGTGACATAGGGGCTTATATTTAAGCTGGTGAGCTTATCTATAATGCCCAAGTGGGGTATTGCATCGAAGGCTTTTGCGAGGTCCAGGTAGGCTGTGTGGACCACCTTCCCCTTGTCAATGGCCTTGGTGACTGTTTCAAAGAAATCAACCAGGTTTAAGAGGCAGGATCCGCCCTTAACATAGTCGAACTGGGTAGGATCCAGTGTCTGTAGGTCCCCAATATCTTTATTTATGAGGTCCATGATGATCCTTTCCATAGCTTTGCAGACCAAGTTAGTCAGGCTTATGGGGCAATAGTTTCCAGGATCCGTTGAGACACCACCTTTGTGGAGAGGGACCACTGTTGCTGTATGCCACTCTTTAGGTACATATCCTGTAGTAAGGCTGAGATTGAACAGTAGTTTTATGTTTGGGTTTAGCTCTTCTTGGAGTTCATGTAGGACGCACCCCGGGACACCGTCTGGTCCCATTGATGCTGTGTTTTTTGCTTTGGAGAGGGCGGCTCTTACCTGAGCATCTGAGATGTCAGGGGGGCAGCACTATGCTGGGATAGATATTTGCCCTTTTGGTGGGGAGGGGAGGGAGAAGTTTGCGCTCAACCTGTCAGCTAGGATGTTGGCAATGTCTGTGGGTTCGATGCATTTTTTGTCATTTTGGACTAATTCTGAGCATATCTGGGAATTCCCACCCAAGTTCCTAACATAACTAAAGAAAGCCTTGTGATTATCCTTAGTGTCCTGTGCAATTTTTCTCTCGAAGCTGGCCCTAGACCATTTTATGAGTGCCCGTAGTTTTTTGCTAATACTGATCAGAGATGCCTTCCCTTTTTGGGATTTTGCTCTATCATGTAGTAGCTTCCTCCTTCTGTTGTATAGTTTGTTTATGGCTGGGGTCCACCAGACAGGACGTCTGCCTTTGGAGGATTGGGTCTTGATTTTATTTGGGATTGCAAGATCCATGCATTCCTGAAGGTGTTCCTAGAATGCGTTTGTAAAGGATTCTGTGGTCTGGGCTGTATTTTCCACAGGCCCGGGGGCTTTGAAGGATTCCACCTCGGTTTTGAGGAGTGTGAAATTTGCTTTAGAGAAGTTTTTCACTGTGGTTTTCTGGGCAGGGGGTGGGGTCGGGATGTGAATATCCAGTGAGATTAGTTTATGGTCTGATCTTACCAGTGAGGGATACACTTCTGGTCTTGAGCATAGAGTCCCCATGTTGGTGATGATCAGGTCCAGTATGTTTTCCCCTCTTGTGGGAGTGGTAACAAGTTGTTCCATAGCATTTGAGTTTATAAATTCTAGGAACCTTTTGGCTAGGGTGTTGTAGCTAGAGTAATGCTCCCAGTCTATGTTTGGGTAGTTGAAGTCGCCCAATATAATGGAGTTTGGAGAGACCTTCATATTTTCCAGTGTTCTCAGGAAGGCCGAGTGGGGTTCCTGGGTTTGGGAGGGTGGTCTGTAGCAGGCTATAAACTGGAGAGCAGTTTTACCCACTGTTAGCTGCACATAGATAGTCTCTGATGCTTTGTGCTGTGCCACAAACCTGGAGGTGTGGCTATAGAACTTGTGTTTCTGAAATGTAAAATAGTAGAAACATTATGGGGAAAACTATGTAAAGAATTTTTCAAGATATGAAAGAAGTGGATAAAATCAACATGGATATAATTAAATATGGATATTATAAGAACAAATGTAAAGAATATGTTAAAAGAATAATTAAAAAGTTGTTTTATGTTATATTAAATTATGTTTAATGGTAAATGTGCTTTAGCAACAATATTAAGTAAAATCACATGGTGGTTATGGAAAAGGGAGTGGAGGTCTAATAGGGATGACCATTTAGCATGATTGTAAAGGAAGTTATGAAATGTGTAAACAGATTTGTATATTTATATGTTTGTACATTTGTAAATATTTTGTAAATAAGAGTTACTTTTATATATTTATGAAGAACCCCTTACTCTTTTCAGTAGGTGCTGTAGAATCATTTTGCATCCACCTGAGCTACCACCAATTCAAGCAGATGGGACCTCAGTTTAACTTCTCATCAGCAGGAAGCACACTAGAAGAACATCACCCCCTTATGCTACACTACAGTTTCAGCTATCCATCTACCTGGTGTAAAAACAGAATCCGTAGCCTTCTGCACTAAAGCCTAGTGTGCTGCTTGTTGTAACACTGACTACATACAAAGTATCTCTACTGGCAACTATAGACTGATTAGCCAAAAGACTGCCAGCTATTTTATTCAGTACAATAAGACAACTCTAAGATACAAATGCCCATAAACCATTTTAATTTATTGTTACACCTCTATATAGATCAGTCAACAGTAGGTCCTGTTGAGGTATACTGACAAAGTTACCACACAGGATCCTTTAGGTGTCCCACCACAAATTATCCAAAGTCTTTTGCATCTGCAGATGAAACTGGTCAGTAAAGGAAATTGCTATAAATGAGCTATATGTTACAGATATGAGTTCACTTACAGGAATCTCCTCTTGTATTTTATCATACTATAGTACACTGAATGCAGGAATTATGCTTAGAAAAGGTAAATTGTGTACTGGCTCAGTACTACACTATCATGAAACTCAAACTAAACATTGACTGTTAACATCGAGTCTGGCAGTAAAGCAGAAGATAGCGCTGACCAATAAATAGCAGCAGTAGGACATGGAACGGCTATGTTTTAACACCTGTCTTTTCCTGCTGTCAGCTAAAGTACACTAAACATTTCAAATTAAACTGCTTCCATTAGACAAGGAATATGTAAGAATGTCAACCACTATTTTTTATCTTGCTTATCTGAAAGCAATAGTATATGTAGCAGATAAATCTCCATGCACTAAAAGAATTATAATCATATTTCTGATCTCAACAAACTGTTATGTGTACTTGAGATGGATGCCAAGATTCATCTCCTGAGCTTTACACATGAGGCAAATTTCTTTGCATCCATTTTTTGAGCACATCCATCCATTATCATCTGAGGAATTATCACAATCCTTTATGTTCTATTTATTATTATTATTATTATTATTATTATTATTATTATTATTATTATATTTTGAATTAATTCATACCAATATCAGAGGTTATACACAATTCATGTATCGAGGCACTTGTACCCAATGGTGTGGCTAATTGTCATTAAGTATCTATCTAACTAAAATATTAATATTTCTCTAATTACCTTAAATTATATCATAACTGAAGGGCTGAAATGTGGAAAAATGACCTATTTCACCATTTAAAAAAAACTATTTCAACCAATTGACTTTAACTTAGAGTTGATAGCCGAAAACATTTGCAATATTGCATTTTACTGTAGCTATGTGCATTTGAAGTCGGACAAAAATATTGAATTTAAGGCAGTAATATAAAGAAAGAACCAAACTTCAGAAGTATGAGGTTGATTTCTAAGGATCATTAACTCATCTGTGATAGCCCAATAGCCTTTAAACAATTATTTTTCATTGTTCTATTTTATAACAACATGTAGCATTTAGAACCTAATTTTATGTAAAACATACAAATGTACAGTGGTCAGTATTTACACAGCTCTGTATGATTTAATATTTTTAATTTTATATGCATGAACAGTAAAAGTCAGTTTTTGCACACCTTGTAGAAAAAAATTGCTTTAGCTATCTGTTTCTCAGCAGGG
>NC_056733.1:1010851092-1010883592 GCF_019279795.1 Protopterus annectens | reverse complement strand
TGTGCTAAGAGGTTGAGAGTTATATACATAACATGACCTTAAGGATATAAGCAGAGCTGAAGAGAAAGTTGCTCATTTGTACAAAGCAACATTGTATGAATTCACTTCATTTATGAAGGACAAGTAAAGTTAGAAATCTACTTCAGGAGACCAGGTAGTAAGGTAGGCCAGCATATTAGATGGACAGTGTATCTAAAAGTAAACATTTAATAACACCAGGCCGATTCAGTTCACTGGACTTAACTGCTGAAGTGTACAAGTGAAGTGTCATTGACTCAGCAGGTTACACACTCATGTTTGATGAGGGAAGATGAGGAAAGTTATGCACTTTGATAAAAGTCACTTGGACACATTATACACAATTTGACACCACATTATCAAGCAATGACTGACCTCTTTGCCCTAGAACAATTGCCTATTATACCTGTGTAGGGGCTTCCTTTTGCCCAGACAAAATGTAGTACATTGCTTATATTTTAAGACTACACATAGTTAATAACTTTACTGGAGTAAAATGGTATTTCATTGTTTATTTACAAATGTGTGCTGATAAAGTAATGCATTCAGTGCTGATTCACATCTGGTCTCATTCTTGCATTATTTAAGGTATATCAATATTAATTAATCCATTGATAAGTGAAACATTAAGGTGATTTTCTATCTTTGTGTGATTTTCTTTATTCGGGCATTAGACATTGGCAGATAAGCTTATTAGATTCAATAGGTTGCATAACATTTTCTTCTGCAGAGGCAGGTAAAAAGTCAAAAATGAAAACTGACTCATTCCGCTCATATAGAATATGAGCACAACATAATCTGCAATATTTCAATTCATAGTAATTTATTATGCAGTTTTATTGCCCTTAGCCAATTCAAGTTTAAGTTGTAGTTGGTCTGAATGTTCCAAGTAAATTATTCCTGAAGGATGTCTATGAAATTCATCCTGTCTTGTTCATGATAGTTCTTTGTTGGGAGATATACAGACTCTTCATCATTGAATCTTTGTCTTCTTGGACATTTTACATGTGCAGTTTCTTTTGAACACTGCCACTGAGATTCAGTTTCATCAGGATAAGTCTAACTTTGTTAGGTCTGCTCAAAAAATAATTCTGCAGGTTCCCTTCTGTGTTGAAACAGAAACATATATTGCAAGAGTGTGCTCCAAAAAAAAAAAAAAAAATCCACACACATTTTAGCCCCTCACCCCATCCCATCACAGTGGGAACACAAAATAATTTCCTTAGCATCAGTTTTATATGACCTGATGCAAGTTACTGGGTAGTTTTCCGTGAAAGAAGGGATTCAATAAAAAAAGATTCAATAATTCTCATTTTAATGAAACAAAAAAATGTATTCAATAAACATCTTCCAGGAAAACTCCTTCCTCACTGTTTAACATTGACATTTCTTGATAATTTCATCATATTAGTCATGAAGATTTATATGAATCTTTGACCCAAACCATTTGCTGCTGGATGCCCTAATGCATTAGTGAAATTGATTATTCCTTTTTGTACAAAACAAGGAAAGTCAATTCTTCTAAATCAAATCCATTCCATTGTCAGTGATAATGTATTCATTTAAATCATATACAGCAAATTATTTTCTTTTGGCATCTTTCTTTTGAATTATGGTAGCTTGAGACAATTTCAGGCATACAAAATACTTTTTACATCTGAAATATGAATTTATCACAATCATGAATACGTTATTCATAAAGTATCCTGTGAAATTAATGTGTATTCTGTTATAATATCTTCCTGAAAATGTTAATGGTATAATGGTGCTTGTCTAGGTATCTTCTGTGCATTCATTTAGCACAGTTGTTTATCATACCTTTAATTTCTTCTGGTTTCAGTCACAAGGCAGCTTTGCTAACTAGTAATTCACACTGTTGGAGTCCATTGAAAAGGCTTTCTTTATTATCACAACAATTGGTGCCTTGGCATTACACCTTCAAAGGTCTAATAAGAAAACAGGAAGAAGACGTAAATGCATCTACTATATTTAAAGGCACCAATCATTACACAGACAGAATGATATCATAAAATGAAATATTTATACTGCAATTCAAAATGTACACCAAATGGGTGTAATGTATTATATATAAAAATACATTTGGATTCAAATTTCAGTATATACATAGCTTTATTTAACAGTAGGATCTAAAAACTGAAGTATCAGGGAGTGATGTTCAAAGAATTGTTGAGTAACTGAACAAGTCACAGAAACATTTCTAATGTCACTGATATGTTCCAAGATCCTTTTTCCTAATAGGCCTTGATGTCTATCTAGTATAATACTTATTACAAAGGCATTTGACACAAAGTTCTCTTCCTACCTGATAACAATTTCTTGACTTAAAAGGCTCAACTCTGTGCCAGTAAATGTGCTGAATATTGGAAGTGCCTTCATTTTTCTGTCTAGTACCTTCAGTTAGCAGTGGCTGCAATTGTGACCTTGTGGTGTTCTTCCATACAGCTCTTTTTAGGTTTCCTGGTATAATTTCTCAAATTTTCTGGAAGGACAGAAATTGTTTTTCCCTGAATGCTGAGTCTTATGTAACATTTTCAAACCTGTAGCTACATTTCTTGGCTAAAATTCAGTAATTGTGACACTTCATGGTCATTTCTAGTTATAGTTCCTATCAAATCTGTTTTTCAGAAATGGCCTAAATACTCCTCAAACAAAACATTTACATACTCTGATTTCTTCTGTAATGTTGTCTGTAAATAAAACAACTCTACACCATCCATCAATATTTCCAAGGTTCTTAAAAGCTCTAGATTTTATCAGATACTTCCAGGATTGTCAGCATTGTAGCCCATCGCCAGATTCTTGCTTCTAGCATTGTAAGTAAACCCAGTATTCACCAAATGATATTACATTAACCAAGTTGGAATCCTTTACCCCAGAGATATTAATGGAATGCCAGTACTTTAGAAATCAAAGTACATACGTTTTCAGTATAAGAATGCTTTCTTTCATCAAGCGCTCTGATTTAACAGGAACTGATGTGAAGTCAGTGTTTTCTAGACCAGCACAGAACCAGATCTAAGTGGCATGTATTAATACTAGCAAAAACAATTGTAATAATGTAGCATTTCATATTTAGAAAGATGAGAAAAGATGAAACATATAAATGGGAGTTGTTTCTGACAGTTGTCATTTCTCAGATTATGTTCATGACTTATATCACAGATCATTACTATTTTGAAAGATGGCTATTGCACTATACAGAAAATGGGCTTCTGTGGATTTTTAACTGAGAATTTGAACTATTGAAGGATAATGTCCTGATTATGACCCAGGTTACCCATGTTCAGTTAGGGTCCCAGGTTAAACATGTTCAATTAGGAACCTAGGTTACCCATGTTCAGTTAGGGTCCCAAGTTATCCATGTTCAATTAGGGTCCCAGGTTACCCATGTTCAATTAGGGACCCGTGTTACCCATGTTCAGTTAGGGTCCCAGGTTACACATGCTCAGTTAGGGACCCAGATTACCCATGTTCAATTAGGGACCCAGGTTACCCATGTTCATTTAGGGTCCCAGGTTACACGTTCAATTTGGGGGAATGGCAGTACAAATCCCTTATCATAATGTAAAGACTGAAGCCACTCGTTGACGTAGAGATGATGGCAATGGCCATTCCATCACTAGGGGATGGTGCCCAAAACATAGCTTCTAGATGGTGCCAAAGTCCCCTCCTTGATGTTACCACAAAAAATAGCTTCTAGATGGTACCAAAGTCCCCTCCTTGATGTTACCACAAAACATAGCTTCTAGATGGTGTCAAAGTCCCCTCCTTGATGTTACCACAAAACATAGCTTCTAGATGGTGCCAACGTCCCCTCCTTGATGCTACCATGGGATCTTTGTCCAGTTCATGACCATGAGACAGAGGCTGATCCCATTCAACTGCTAAAAGATGGTGATAATGTCTATTCCATGACCATGATATGGGGAGTACACCTAATCTCTGTTGATGGCATATGAACTGTGCCCTGCCCATAACCATGAGACAGAGTGAATGCCCATTCTGTAACAACAAGAGAAGGACTGTAAACCATCTGTGGTTATAATAAGTGAATTTGTGCTACTAAATGATGAAAAACTGGAGACTTTGCTATCCATTGACCATAAGAGGTGGACACAGGCCAGTGTCTTACCATAAGTTGAGAATGGTACCCCATTTATAATCATGAGAAGGGGACTGAGCCACTAATTGGTGATGAGATGGAAGCTGTGCCTTTTCAGTTACCATGTGAGGGTTACCACCCACTCCATAGACATGAAATTAGTACCATGAATAGTTAGGTATCATATGAGGAGGTCTGTCTTAAAGACCATGACTTTGTGAGGGTTACTATTCATAGTCCATAACCTTGTGAGAGCGACTGTGCCCATTCCATAATCATGAGACAGGAATCATGTTTAGTCCATGACAATGAGCTGATGACCATGAAATAGGCACTGTGTCCAATTGATATGAGGGGGAGGGGTCATGTTCAATCCAGGACAATGAACTGATGACCATAAAATAGGCATTGTGTCAAGTTCATAAGTTCATAGGTTGGTACTAGCTCTCGGCCCTAGGGCCTATACAAGCCTAGCCATAACAATTCTCTGGCTATTTCTTCCCACACTATTTACTTCCCTGGACCCCTGTCTAGCAGGGTGACTGATGTGATCCCTGGGGTGAATTTCCTTTCTCCCATCCAGTCGTCAAGGTTCCTTTTGAAGAGGACCAAAGAGGTGCTCTGCTTGACATGTATGGGCAGTCTATTCCAGAGTCTGGGGAGCCTCTGGGTCAGGAACCTATCCCTCCAGCAGCATGTCCAACAGCTCTGGGTTTGACATGGACTTGTATGTTAAGCAGAGATTGTCTCGGAGTAGTCGATATGCGACAGAGTATAGCTGGAGTTTTTTAAGGCGGTCAGCATAGGGCATCTGCTTTAGGCCTGTGATTCTTTTAGTGAGGTATTTCTGCAGCCTTTCCAGTTGTTGCAGATGTCTTGAGAGGTACATACCAAATGGGGTGTTGTATTCTATAATGGGTTCTAATGAGGGATGAGTACAGTGGGACAATGACCTCCTTTTTTCTGGATGAAAAGCCCTTAGTGATGAGGTGTGCCACATAGAAGGATTTCCTGACTGTTGTGGCGATGTTGTTATTGAAGGTGAGATCACTGTCCACCTGTGTCCCTAAGTCTCTTATCACACTTTCGGTGTTTAGTGTACTGCCACCTATGTGGTAATTCACGGGTACATGTTTTTTCCCAAAGTGGATAACTATACATTTCTTGGCATTGAGCTTGAGCCCATGGCTCTGGCACCAAGCATCTGTTTCTGTAAGGCCCTTTTGTAGAGTATTGACATAATTTGGGGATTCAGTAATGGCTCCCAGTTTGCAGTCATCTGAGAACTTTGTTAGCCAGAGTCCCGTAGTGTTGGCCTGTACTTCAGAGAAGTAGATGCCAAACAAGAGAGGTCCCAGGACTGAACCCTGAGGTACTCCACTTGTCACATATCTGGAGCTGGGTTTGGAGTCAGCTACTTTTACAGTGTGGGTTCTGTCAGTAAGCCAGTTGGCAACCCATCGAGTGATGTAGGGATTAATGCCCACCTTAGTAAGTTTATCTATGATAACCGAGTGGGGGATGGTGTCAAAGGCCTTGGCGAGGTCCAGATAGGCTGTGTGGACTGCCTTACCCTTGTCCACGGCTCTAGTGACTGATTCGAAGAAGTCAATCAGGTTCAGGAGACAAGATCGACCCTTCACATACCCAAACTGGGTGGGGTCCAGTGTTTTAAGGTTGCCAATGTCTTTGTTTATAAGTTCCATGATAATACGTTCCATGGCCTTGCAGATCAGGCTCATCAGACTGATGGAGCAGTAGTCCCTGGGATCCAAGGTGGATCACCCGTTGTGGAGTGTGATAACTGTAGCTGTGTGCCACTCAGTGGGCGTGAAGCCTGAGGTGAGGGTATGATTAAACATGACACTTAGGTGAGGTGCCAGTTCATTTTGTAGTTCATGTAGTACACAGCCCAGGATGTCATCTGGTCCCATGGATGCTGTATTCTTAGCTTTGGAAAGTACTTTTTTTACCTGTGTGGCCATTATTACCGTAATCGGCAATCTTCTGGTATTGAGATGGGCCATTTAGGAGGTGAGGGGGGTGAAGTTGGCACTGAATCGATCTACCAGGATATTGGCAATATCCTTGGGATCAGTATATTTAATGCCATTCTGTTGTAGCTCAGAGCAGATCTGAGCATTGCCATTTGGATTCTTGACATAGTTATAGAATGCGTTGTGGTTGTCTTTGGAATCTTTGGCAATTTTATTTTCGTAACTAGTTTTGAAGGATTTTATGAGGGATCTCTGCTTCTTACTGAGGCTGGTAAGGGAGTTTTTTGCATCCTGGGATTTTCTTCTTTTCTGCAACAGTTTCTTCCTTTTGTTGTAAAGTTTGTTTATGACAGGGGACCACCAGATTGGCTTCCTTTTTTTGGAGGAGTGCATCTTGGTTCTACTTGGGATGGCACGATCCATGCATGAGTGGATGTGCTAGTACTTAGTGTAGGACTCAGCAGTCAAACTTGCAGTTCCCGTCTGCATGGGTGTCATGAAGTTTTTAACTTCTGACTTGAGTAGCATGAAGTTGGCTTTGTAGAAGTTTTTTATGGAGGTTTTCTTACTGGGTGGGTGGGGGTGGAATGTGGATGTTAAGGGTGATTAGCTTATGGTCTGACCTGACCAACGAGGAGGTGACCATAGATGTGGAGCATCAATTTCCCATGTTGGTAATGACTGAACCAAAAAAGGAAAAAAAAAGCTTACGCCAACCGCTATGTTATTTTGAGATGCCGATAACTTCCAACCAGTCCAGTATTCAAAAGCAGCACCAAAAGAACTTGATAAAAACTTCAGCGTTTATTAAAGTGTCCATACAAACCACAAAACAGTGTCCTAAAAGTTAAGCGCTTTCACCCGTTAACAATACGGGCTTCATCAGAACTGAATTCAATGCAAAAACCATCTCAAGATAACATAGCGGTTGGCGTAAGCTTTTTTTCCTTTTTTGGTTCAGTTGTTGTGCGAACGCCATATATTGATTTCTTTGTACATGTTGGTAATGACCAGGTCTAGGATATTGGAGCCCCTAGTGGGACTATGGATTAGTTGATCCAGGGCATTGGAATTTATGAATTCCAAGAACTGTTGGGCAAAGGTGTTGGTACAGGAGTATTTTTCCCAGTTAATGGCAGGGTAGTTGAAATCACCCAGTATTAGGGTGTTTGATTGTATATTAATATTTTCCAGCATGTTTAGAAAGGTGTAGTGAGAATCTTGGGGCATGGTGGGGGATCTGTACAAGCTACAATTTTGATTGCAGTCTTACCTAGTGTTACTTGCACCTGGAGAATTTCAGATGCATTGTGTTGGGCAGCTAACCTGGTGGTGTGAATATCCTTGGTGAAAATGGACACTCCTCCACCTTTAGTGTTTTGATCCCGGTTTGGTGGCTGAAAAGTGTGGTAAGAGTTGTAGCTTGGTATTGCAGTGGTGCTCTCTGGGGCCTTGAACCAGGTCTCAGTTACTGCACAGATATAGATGTGCTCCATTTTTAGGAGTGCCTTGAGAGAGTGCATTTTGAGGTTTGGACTTCTAGCATTGAGTAGCATTACCTTCAGATTTTGCATGCTTGTACCTGTTGCGGTGGTGGTTTTGTCCTCTGAGCTTTGCCTAAAAAAGGCACTATAAGGGTAGCAAGACCCTTTGCCAGTAAACTGAATCCCAGGGCTGACAGGTGCAGACCATCTCTGACAAAGCATCGTGGTCTGTCGATCATGTCGTCTCAGGCAGACAGATACTGGATCCCCTTTGAATGACACCAGAAGCTTAGTCAATTGTTGAATTCAATAATTTTGTCCTTATATTGTGGTATCATTCTGGGCGAAGGCAGGATACTACTCAGGGCTAGGGTCATACCTGCCTAGGCCAAATGATCCGAGAGCTCTTCCGTGTCTCTTTTCATGTAGTCCAGGGAGGTATGTCTCAAGTCATTCACTCCAACATGGACAATGACAGAGTCATATTTGTACTTGTTGTGGAGTGACTTGAGTGCATGAGTTATGTGGCGGATCCTGGCACCCGACAGGCAGCTCACTGTAATTTTCTCCTTGTTCAGCCTGGTGAGTGGGACATCAGTGTGCCAGACTATAGAGTCATCTATGACTAAAGTGTTAGGTATGTTGTCTTGCCTTATTGGCTGTTGCTGGGTGGCACACTGGTGTTGTGAGCTATGTGACACTTTGGTTGTGATTGGTGTTTGTTTGCGTTTCAGCGTCGGAGGTCCTTGTTGATATGAGTCGATATGAGGGGAGGAGTCTTGTTCAGTCCAGGACAATGTAATGATGACTATGAAGTAGCCAATGTGTCCACTCCATAGCCATGAGATGGGGAAACTTCTCAGTGCAAGAAATCTGGACAAAGCCAAATATAATGGAGGGGTGGGCAAAGACCCAAAAACAGGGACAGATTTTAAATATTGTCCTATAAACTTAGGAAGTTGCTGAAATAACATGCATTGTGTTGATATGTATTTTCTGAAGGATATGAAGTATTAAATTCAAATGTCTGTCATTATTTACTGGCTTCAATCCCCAATGATTTGCCAGAAAACCATAAATTGTATGAGTAACAGACTAAAAATATGAGGCACAAATATGGACATTCTGCCAAAATCTGGACAGTTGATAGATATGATGGGAGGGGGGCTCTGTATCCATTGCATAACCAAGAAATGCAGACACTGTCCTGTCCATGACTGTGAAATGGGGTCTGTGCCCAGCACTACAACCTTTTTGTTAATGTGTTAGAATGGTTGTGGTTTCCTGCCGAATGGTAAATATCATGAAGTGGGCTGGAAGGGCAAAGTCATCAACTTAATATTGATATCTTATGTTGAATTTTAGCTCGATAATGTAGAGATGGGTTGGGAGAGCAAACATTAGGAAAGGTAGAGGAAAGCTACATGTACCAAGACATATCATTTTTAGGTATAAAGGTGAGTGTTCGGTTGTGAAGACAGGCTGTACCATACCATAACATTCCATACCATACCATACCATACCATATCATACCATACCATACTATACCATACCAACCATACCATACCATACCATACTATACCAATGCTTCTGGAGAGGTCTCGTTTGTTTGGCAGTTGGTACAGAGAGTTAATACTGTGAATTGTATTTCTGGTGGTGCAGGGTTTGATTCTCGCATCCCTCATTTGCCTACTGTGTAAATCTGTGTAAGTCACTTAGGTAGGTATTAGTCCTAGGTTACTCTAGAAAAGTGATGGTGTATTTAGTGGACCTATTTTATTTTTATTAATATTTAAATATTGATTCCATAATAAGTATGACCCATAAGATTAGTCAAATAACAACAGAATCCTACATGGGCATATCATTGAAACTAAACATCTGCCAGCATTTCCAGAACTACAAAACAGCTTAATACACACATCAGCTATACAGACTCAAATAAAACAACAGCATTTTTAGCATGATGTATGTGTGATTTTCCTATGTAACCTACAAAGACATAATACTAGCTGATGTTAGCATTTTTAGCCAGGTAGAACTTCTGTTTTTTTTATTCTCAATAGCATTCATCTTGTTGATCTCTACCACAACCAGAACAAATAAAGCAAAGATGGCAATCTATTTAGTACATCCGAGAGATTAAACAATGACTTTCTGGCCATATGTATGCGATGCCTCATCTTCTAGAGGCATAAAGTATAACAAAATCCTCAGCTCAAAAATTTACACTGGAACACGGGCAAGTTATACAAAATTACTGCGAAAGCATTTCCATCTCCTGTATTCTTTAGGGTTAAATTCGTTTTCTGTTTTCCACTGTCATACAGTTGAGGAAGTCTGGATACATGATGTTCATTAACTTTAGTTCACTGCAGATTAATTTCAGTAATTAGATTCAGCAAAATGTATTCCATTTATTTCTGCACTCAGCTGTGGTGTTTAATTTCCACTACTAATTTAATGTTAAGAGAGGAGTTAATAAAAACAGGTCTTGACACCTATTTGTGCAATTTTGGTTTGAAATGTTTTGAAATGAATTCACTTGCAGCTCATTAAAGGGGACAACGTTCCTTTCACTCTTGTTATCATGGCCTGGGCTGTCACTGAAATTGCTATTTTGTTGAAGGTACTAATAAGCTGTGAAAGATGGAAAATCAGGAAGAGAAGAATTTAGCAGATCACATACTCAGGAAGATAAAAAAACAAAACCTAATTAACCTATTTTCTTATCTATATGTGATATGTAAAGAAAAGTGTGATATGCAAGTTAGAAGAAAAAGAAAGAAAAACAAAATACAATTCTGTTTAAACTTAGTACATTCAGCAAAAATACCTGGAAATGAGCTCTATTGTGAAAGTTGGGTGATACTTGTGGTTATATTTTGTCAAGTGGAAAAATAACACAGAACTTTTTTTCATATTAGCTGTGCTGCCTTGTGATATTAGCAGCTATATGTCTTTTGCATTCAGCAGGAATGCTACCATTCTGTGTTTATTTCTGTGGATATAATTCATGACTTGGTTTTAGTGGTGTAGTTTTCATTTTATTATAACTTTATGTTTGATAGCTGTGCTCATAGATGGAGCAACCCTTTTTTAGTATGACTTTGCTCCATTGCAATGTATGATACAACATTTAAAATACAGCATAAAAAGCAATACCTTCCAGTAAGGTAAAATGTATCACAACAGAATTATTTCAATTCATCTCACCAGGAGTCACTTGCTTTGCTTCATCATCTGTAGTTATTAGGTATGTCCAGGAGAAGATTAAGGAGCCCAGCCCAAATTCTCAGTTGCTCCAAATCACTGTCTTGTGAGATTGACTTGCTCAAGATTATACAGCAGAAAAATGCGGGTGAGAAAGTTCAAACCCTGTACCCTTGGGACAGGAAGCAGTTCATTAACAACTCAGAGGTTTAGCCCTTAACTCTAACTGCCTTTTAATTCCAGTTTTGTTGGAACCTATGTATCTGTATGAATTTGTAAGTGTAAAACACAGAATATTGGTGGGAGGGAAATTTCTTATGCTTACCTCACTGTTGCGCAATCTCACAGTTGGTACAATTAGAAATGTGTGGTGTGTGTGTGTGTGTGTGTGTGTGTGTGTGTGTGTGTGTGTGTGTGTGTCTGTGTGTCTGTGTGTGTGTGTCTGTTTTGTTTCATTTTAATGGTTTACATTTTATGCTTTATTTACATTGGGGCAGGTCTTTCAGAATCAATGCTAATTTACACTGAGAACAACTCTTTTGGAATTTGGCCCTATGTGTATAGAAACACACACACACACACACACACACACACACACACACACACACACACACACACACACACACACACAATTCAAGTACAATACATGGTGTCTATATGACAATTTAGTTACATCATGTGATAACAAACATGTAACTTACGTTATTCTGATTGTAATTGTAGACCATCTTTCTCTTATATTTCTACCACTGTTTACATTCTGCCAATGCAACCTCTTTGTGCCTCTGAATCAGTTGTTATAACCAAATCAGTTGTTATAACCGAATCAGTTGTTATAACCAAATCACTTGTTATAACTGAATCACTTGTTATAACCAAATCACTTGTTATAACCGAATCACTTGTTATAACCGAATCAGTTATTTTAACCAAGTCACTTGTTATAACCGAATCAGTTGTTATAATCAAATCAGTTGTTATAAACGAATCAGTTGTTATACCCAACAGCTCACTATCAAAGCACTGGTAATGCTACAGCAATAACTCCACTGAATACTTTTAAGCCTGGGGTGCCTTTAGGACTTTATTTTAGCACAAAAAGGATGACAGACTTATCAGTGTAAGCTTTCATTTGGTCTGGCTTCTGTTATTAAACAGTCATTAATTTTTTATTATTCATTTATTGTTTTGTTATTGGCTTAATTTAAATAAGATATAAATGTACAGATCAATGAGACTATTCTCCTCAGCTTTAGAGTTTTCTCTATATAGCAGAGAAAATAATGGCCAGTGCAGCAGCTCCGTGACTCAGTCATTTGCCTTACAGCTTCTTGGGCAAGAGTTCAGTTTTCACTTCAGGTCACTGTCCATGTGCAGTTTGCACATTCTGTCCATGTGTGCATTAATCTAGGGAGTCTGGTTTCCTTTTACCTTTGAAAACATACCGATCGATTACCTGTGCTAAGCTATTCTTATGTATTAATTTTCAGCACATATTTATTTTTATTTTATGTGACATTCATTAATTGAGTAGTTGGACTGACCCATAGACCCTCTTTGTACACAAACCAGGCCATAAAGGCAATAGCAAAATGGAACAATGGAATATATAGAGACAAATTAGGGTAAGCTTAGAGCCATAGAAAAACATATAAGTTCTACACAGACAGTGACCCATTGTCAGAACTCATCCCCTGTACAAAGATCTGTGGGGTGGACATCATACCATGGAGGCGATATGCTTAACAGCGGGGTCCTGTTGCATGTTTTATTTATTTATTTATTTATTTAGATAGTTACATACTTAATATTTGTTTATCAGGTAGATGGATTGGTAAGAGTGCAGTGACTCAGGCATAGGGGCAAAACCAATGAGTACAATATAGGCAGCAATACACAGGCTACATTCTTACATAAGTTGCAGTACTTTAGTGTATATACCGGTACAGTTTAATGGTTAAAATATGATTTGCTTCACATACTAACATAAATTGCAAAAGTGAGCAAAGAACTGAACAGGGGACTAACATGGATGGATTAAAAAGAGTTCAATAACACAGAGTCAGCCAGATAAGTGAAGTTTAAAAGTAAACACTGCAGTTAAGTAAGTGATTGGTGTTTTTAATTATCCACTGAATCTAAACCTTTTATAAGTCATTTCTTTAAAGATATGGTCAGACATATTTTTTTTAAACCAGAGTCTCTTGATATCCAATATCAGCTGGCGTTTGATTCCAGAGAGTTGGACCTATTTTGCAGAAGGCTCTTTCACATGTCGGTTTTAAATGGAGGTCAGTTGTGTAAGACAAATGCATACTGGGTACTCCTTTGAGAGTACTAAGGTTCACTGATTGGGGGATAGTTCTCTCATTTTGGAATTTTATATAGTAATGGACTTATTAGGTAAGTAAATGTATATCATCTGCAAAAAGAGTGAAGTTAAGATCTGGTAGGTCTTTGGCAGCGTCGTTAAGAAGCAATAGTAGCTGACCAAAAACCAGAGTCTGGGGATACCAGCATGCAAGATACTATTAGCATGTAGCTGGCTTGTTATAGAAGATCTGAATTGTTGAGGTGTACAGGTGGCTGTAAAACCAGTCAATGACCAGGGAATGACCAGTGAATGGCATTTTCACTATGACTGAATCTTCATAGTTTAGAAAAAAGCATTTTATAGTTGACAGTTTTAAAGGCTTGATTCATGACCACAAAATTAACTGCAGTAGGAAGACCATCATTTATTTTACTGTAGAAAGTGTCTGTAACTAAAGGCACAGTGGTAAAAGTGCTAAATCCATTTCCAAAGCCATTTATCTGTCAAAGATAAGCCCATAGCTAGAAATATGTCTCATATTTTTTTTTTTTTCTTTTCAAATATCTTAGCAGTAAGGCAAAAGTTAGAGATTAATTTAAAGTCTTTATGGGTTTTGGATTGGGGTACCTAGGAGGAGAAACACTGTATAGCACCTTCCAAGGCTGGCTGTACAGTACCAGTGAAAAGAGTCCGATTCATTTATTTATTATTTTTATTTATTTATATTTGTTTACTGGGTTAGAGCAGTGATCTCAATGGACCATTTTCAGACACTGCCCAGGTGAACAGGACCACATAAGAAGTGAATAAAACACATTTACAGATACAAGAATATGGTATTTATAAATAAATAAAGTTATAAATATAAAAAACAACAACCACCAACCAAAACCAGAACCTGGATCCACTAAGAAAATTGCAAAGCACAAAAAATATATAAAAGGATCCAAGGACGATGCATATCACAGCTTTTTAAATAGACTAGTTTAAAAGATCACATGACTAGGAAGATTACTCTGATGAAGTAGTCTTGCTATGAAAGCGCTTATTCTTTTACTTTTTGTACATTAAAGATGGATTTGTTTTGGAGCCCTTTGGTCGTCCTTGGATTCTTTTATATATTTTTTGTGCTATGCAAAGTTATAAATATATGTAAGGGTTTTGGCTTAGAGTATGACTGAGACAGGAAAGTTATTTGTATCGGAATGTTTTACAAGTTGGATTTTTGAAGGTACGTAATAGTTAGAGTAAAAGCTATCTCTAAGGACAGGACAGCCAGTGAGGAGGAAGAGGACTACAACACAGCCAGACAGGTATAACCTTAAATAAAGGTAATTTCAGAAGAATCTTTGTCAGAATGCAATGGAATAGTAAGACAAAGAGAGTTTGGAAAAGGTGGATCTAATAGTACTCAGGACAGAATAATGCAGTTTTAAATTAGTTAAATAGAAGAGGGGTTTATATGCTTGGTAGACAAGAAGGAGTGGATTGGTAGATGATGAAAATGATTAGCTAATTTCAAACCTAAGATGAAAGGGGAGAATGGCTGGATGGATAACCTAGAGATACAAAGTGTGGAGCAAATAAAATTGAAGCATTATAACTGTAAATAGGGCTGGAGTGTGAGGGAGGGGAAAAGAGCTGTTGTAACCTAACTGACACTAAGGCTAGGAAGAGAGAAACAGGAAGGGATATAGCACCCTGTTTGGTACTTGAGCTAGAAAGAGAGACAGACAGACAGAAGAGAAAAGAATTACAACTTATCAGCCACATAGGTTGCTACAAGAGAGCTGAAATTATAAAAATGCCTGCCTGTCTGTCACCTATTCTGCTAATAAAGAAATGGATATGTAGTTATAATGAAATCATGTTATATGCAGCACCTTATAAAAGGTGTAGGTTATAGTAAAATGACATTGTATGCAGTACCTTATAGAAAGTGTCAGTTATAGTGCTATTACACTGTATGCAGTGCCTTATAAAAGGTGTCAGTTACAGTGAAATTACAGGGTATATATTATGTTACTGAAAAGCCGTAATATCGAACGGCTTTTTATCGACCCGTAAAAGTCAAACTGTCATAATAGCGAACACCCGAATGAGCGAATTCTTTCCCTGGGAAAGAAACCGCTTGGCCATCCTTGTGAGTTTGCCCTTTTCCCCACTGTAGTGCAATCTCAGAGTTGGTATATTTAGTAAGGGGGTGTGTGGGAGCACAGCCCCCCACATTGGGGGGTGTGAAGGGTGAAGCCCCCCCCAGTTTGTTATGTTTAAAGTAGTATGTAGTTCATGGTAGGGCTAGTGATTTTTTCCAGGGAAACAATTTGCTCATTTGGGTTTTCACTATTATAAGATTTCAACTTTTATGGGTCGATGAAAAGCCATTCAGTATAATGGCTTTTCGATAATGTAATATAGACCCAAATAACATTGTAACCAGAACCTTATAAAATGTTTAATTTATGGAGAAATTACATTGTATACTGCACCTTACAAAAGGTGTTAGTTACAATCAAATTCTATTGTATGCAATGCCTTATAAAAGGTATCAGTTATAGTGAAATTGCATTGTAGGCAGAACCTTTTAAAATGTTTCAGTTATGGAGAAATTACATTGTATGCAGAACCTTACAAAAGGTGTTGGTTGGAGTCAAATGCCATTGTATTCAGTGCCTTATTAAAGGTGTCAGTTACAGTGAAATTACATTGTAAGCAGAAGCTTATAAAATGTTTCAGTTTTGGAGAAAATATATTGTATGCAGTACCGTATATAGATGTTGGTTATACTGAAATTGCATTACATGCAGTACCGTATCAAACATGTTGGTTACAGTGAAATTATACTGTATGCAGTACCTTATAAAAGGTGTCAGTACCAGTGAATTACATTGTATGAATTACCCTATAGAAAGTGTCAGTGATTGTGAATTCACACTGTATGCAATGCTTTATAAAAGGAGTCACTTATAGTAAAGTTACATTGTATGCAGAAACTTATAAAAGGTGTCGGTTATCGAAAAATTACATTGTATGCAGTACCTTATAGACGGTGTCAGTTATACTCAATGAACGAAAGCAATCACCCTTGCTTAGGTACTTTCTTGGTAATGAACAGAACACTTTAAAAATATTATGAAACTCATTATGTAAAATGTATCACTCCAGGATGGTGAATAGCTGATAATGGCCTTCTGCCTCTGTAGTGAAGTGCTAGGAACAAAGACAGTGCATTACCTGCATAATTAATGACGCCATTAAAGTGCCATCATTTCTACATGTGCGACCAAGAAGGAAAGCCACTAGGAACTTACTTATTCCTGCTGTGTATTTATTGGTTATGGAAATACACAATATTCAGTTTTGTTTAGGTAAACGATAATAAAATGAAAAAAAAAACAGTGGATCAGTTAGTATTTATAGAATTAAAACATAACACTCAGATGTACTCTCCAAACAGGAGAAAAATAGAAATTTCATTTCACTCGTGCATCAATAACTTGTAGTGCTTTTGCCCTGCAGGCTGCATGGTTCAGGGAAAAGCTCTTACATCTCATACCTTGTTGATATACGCTTCAGAATATTCGAACAGTTGAGAAGCGAAGCTTTTTAAGTTTTACACTTAAACCACTCTGTTAAAATTGCAATGCCTCAGGGTAAAAGTGCAGCTAAGCTTTTTCCATTTCCTGATATATTATTTATTAGACATTATAAATGAAAGAAGGTTGCACTGGTACATTGAGGTCTGGAATTAATTTTAAAATTTTATTTTCATGGGTCCTGGTGTTTTAGAGATTCTTCCAAAGATATCAAATTTCATCAGATGCTTTCTAGAACATAGAGCACATATTTTATTCAGACATGTTAATATGTCCACTATTTTCAGGAATTCTGGGATATCACTCTTTACCGTCATAAAACAGTGGAGTTCATAGGATCATATGATCACAAGAGGTTACTAGGCTAATAGCCTGAGAGCCTTTTTAAGCCTAGCCATTCATGCCCCATCTTCCCATATGTTTTTCGTGTTTCACTGTTGCAGTCATCACACTTGGGTTATCTGCCTGCAGGTAGCCCTCAGTCAGCCCCGAATACCAGAGACTTAGTTTTTCTGCGTCGGTTGCTGTCGCTGCAGGACTGATGTCAGGCCATCAGGGGTATAAAAACAGGCAGCCAATGCCATTACATCAGTCTTTCTTGCCGAGGAGCCTGAAGCAGAAGCAGAAGCAGTTTGCATGAGTGCCGGTCGGCCACTACCTGAGTTTTTGTTTTCAAATTGAATCATCCTGAAGTCTTCTAAAGCTAAGTACCCCATTGGGGATCCTTTTTTCTTGCTCTAACCGATGTCAGAAAAAGTTAACAATTGTCTTGCCTGTGGAAAGCAAATACCACACCGAGATTTCCATTCTTAATGGGTCACCTGTTCAGGCCCAGACCACAAAGTTCCTCACTTCCAGTTTTGTGCTTTGCTCAACTATTCATCATTGGGCCCTTATTGTCGCTAAATACTTTTGCTCTTGATCTCCCTATTCTGAAATGGCTTTGGCAAGCCATCCGACTACTGATCTTCTGAAAAAATGTAAGGATAAAGACAGAGACAGACTGCACAGGTCAAAAACTGCTGACAATACTTCCGGTAAGCTAGTCGCCAGTTCACCAGTACTCAGTAAGGCACTTTCGCAGCTCCTGATGCCCACTTCGATGGATTCGCAGACCGCTACCGAGACCCATTCGGAGTCCAGTATGCCGTGAGACTCTTCTTTGACTACGGAACCTGCAGATGTCTCTACCTTGGATGGGTCCGGATGCACTGTGCAGGTACTGGCTTCTGAGGAAGTTCTTTGCATTACCGATAGTCGACACAAACCAATGACTTCTTTCACATCTTCAGTTTTGTCTAAAACTACCGAGTTTCTAAAGCCAAGAGTACGAGCTACGCCTAAAAAAACGATGACCCAATCTCAAGCACCTGCTTCCTTTCCACAATCTCAAATGCTTAAAATGGCAGAAGACCTGATCATGCTGATTAGGGGAAGCCAGCCTTCCCCTGCTAAGAGAAAAAGAGACCTTTTCCCAGCAGCTTTAACTGACCAAGAGTCTGACGACTCTGATGTTCTGAATATGAAGACATGCCTTTATCTGCTTATGAGGATTCAGATGCAGAGGAATCCATTCCCTCTGCTTCACCTCCAGAGGATTTTTCTGTTGGTGAAACCCTTCATACTTTAAGAGAGCATTTCCACTGGGAATGCTAGGATTAGCCTCAGTCCAAAAAGAGACTCAGAGAATTTTTAGATTTGCCACAACATAGACCTTTAGCTATCCCTCCTGTTCTGGATGTTGTGGATGATGCCTTTGTGGAATCCAGTCTGACTCCTGATACTTTCCCCCTGCTCCAAGGAAACCAGACAGGTACTACAGAGTCCCTGACTCTCACAAATTTCTTTTCAGAAATTCTACTGCTGACCCAGAGGTCATTTCCCAAGGTCCTAAAGGTATACAAGCAACTACAGCTAAGAATCCTACCCCTTCGGACAGGGATTCCTGAGCTTTAGACAGATGGGGTAAAAAAAAAAATATATATATATATATATATATATATACTGAAATACCAGCAACTTATTATGGAATTTATTAAGCAAAAATTATCTACTTTACAGACTGTGCAGAAAATAAAGAATTACAGGAGCTTATGCATTCTGCAAGCCAAGTCAGCAAGCATACCTTGCAATGTGGGTTTGACGCCCTAGAAGCATCTTGCAGGGTGGCAGTCACTGGTTCTGTACTGAGAAGGCATGCTTGGCTTAAGGAACAGACCTTGCCAGACCATGTCAAATCAAAATTACTAGGCGCTCCTTTGAATAAGGACAATTTGTTTGGCACCAAAGCAGAAGAGGTTCTAAAAAAGATGGAAGAAAAAGCTAAGTCTATGGAGACAGTCAAAGATTTTTTGCAGGTCCAGCCTCCAAGATTCAGTAGGCATTGCCCCTTGCAACATTGGTCCTTTCCAGCCCTGTCAAGGCCATCTCTAACTAGACCCAGGGGAAACAGACTCCCCAGATTACAGTCTCAGGATATGCAGAGACCTAAGCAATGGAGTACCTTCACTTTTAAAATAGGAAGTGCTATGCCACCCCCTTACAGAAAGAATTCACAATGACTTCTCAACTCCACTCCTCACCTCTGCCCAATTGCTCGAGCCCCTAGGAGGAAAACATGCCCACTATGCAAAAACTGGACCTACATCACCAAAGACTGATGGGTGCTCAACATTGTATCCCAGGGGTACAAATTTTACTTGCACACACTGCCAACCCTGAAAGGGTTCCCAGGCCTTCCTCCAAACCAGCGGGCAGAGGCACAAAACCAAGTTCAATCCCTGCTCTCCATAAGGGCAATTCAACCTGTTCTTGCAGAACAAATAGGTCAAGGGTTTTATTCCAGACTTTTCCTGGTACCCAGAAAAGAGGGCACTTGGCACCCAATCCTAGATCTTTCCATTCTAAACACCTTCCTGGTGGTACCAAATTTCAAAATGCTCAGCCTTCAGCAGCTTCTTTCAATGCTGTCCAAAGAGGCCTGGTTAGCAACCCTAGACCTAAAAGAAGCCTATCTGCACATCCCTATCAGGGAATCATGCAGGAAATATCTATGTTTCAGGGTATGATCTACGCATTATCAGTTCTCTGCACTTCCCTTTGGCTTATCCACTGCTCCAAGAGTCTTCACAAAATGCCCTACTGCAGAAAGAGAAAGACTAAAATATAAAAAAAAGAAAAAATATATAAAATATATAAAAAAAATAAACCCTCTTGATTTTAAAGTATGGTATTTTGGAGCCTCAGGGACTCAACAAGGAATGTAGTTGGAAGTATGTGATTTAAATGATATGCTTAATTGCTTAATTGCCTTGTGCAATGTGCTGTATTTAAGTAAAGAGTGTTTTGTAGTGTTTTTACTCTTGGAAGGCTGTGCAAGCTGAGGCGCTAAGTGTTCCATTAAAATTGTTTACTTCTTGGATCGGTGGTGTTGGTGGTATTTTAAAATTTTATTTCTTGCTTTTTTTAAGTTGTATTTGTAAAAGATTCAAATATACCCTTACTTGGATGATTGCCTGATTCAGGCAGACAGTCAGGAAAAGCTGTTGCAGCACCTGACATTTGGAAAGAACCTTCTAAACTCCCTGGGGTACACTATCAACGAAAAGAAAGCAAATCTAGTCCCCAGTCAAAAGATTGTATTCTTGGGAGCACACTTGGACATAGCATCCCAGATGGCATTCCTTACCCCAGAAAAACAAGCCTATCTAACAGGCTACTTCACTCAAATGGCCACCAGAAACCAGCTATCTGCAAGGAAAATCCTGTAGACTCTAGGTTTCATGGCCTCTTACATTCTACTAATTTCATATGCCAGACTGCATATGAGGAAACTTCAATGGTACTTAAAAAGTCTTTGGTGCCAACATTCTCAGGACCTGGAAACCGTCATACCTATCATACCTTGTCTAAGGACAGAGTTCCTCTGGTGGGCAGCCGTATGCAACCAGAACAAGGGGCTTCCCTTTACACAACCCCACACTACCCAGACCATAACCACAGATACATCAGACTATGCCTGGGGGGGGGGGGCACATCTGGGTGACAAGTGCATTCAGGGCCACTGGAGCCCAAGTCAAATTCATCTGCACATCAACCAAAAAGAGATGCTAGCTGTTCAGCACTCTCTGACAGCTTTCAGATCCCTACTCTCACCAGGACCCCTGCTAATAAAAACAGACAACACCACAGTTATGTGGTACATCAACAAGCAAGGGGGAACTCACTCTTACCCACTCTGCAGGCTATCCATGACAGTATGGAACACGGCCTTGGACATGCATATTAATCTTCAAATTCAATTCCTGCCAAGCAAACAAAACTCTCTGGCAGACGACTTAAGCAGAAATCTCCTAGACACACACAAGTGGTAATTAGACTGCAGCACTTTCAGCCTGCTAACCCAGAAATGGGGGATCCTGGAGGTGGACCTTTTTGGCTCCCCCTGCAATCACCAGATCAGCAAATTCTGCACCAGAACACCTCACAGCAGGGCCTGGAAAGTGGATGCCCTGTCCTTCCAGGTGGTAAACCTATGAATCTATGCTTTTCCCCCTCTGTCTCTTCTTCCAAGAGTATTACTCAAGATAAGACAGGACAGATCAAGGGCAAACCTGATTGCGCCAGACTGGCCATGCCAGCAATGGTACCCACTACTGCGCAGCCTGTCACCAGTGCCACCCTGGCACCTATCCCAGATCCCAACTCTCCTCACTCAGCAGGGGGGACAGATCTTGCATCCACAACTGCAAACCCTGAACCTTGCAGCCTGACTTATTCCTTGAATTCTCCCCCCATGACCAGCCTAAGCAAGTAGGTACTGGATGTCATTCTTGAAGCCAGAAGACCCAGTACAAGGAAATCCTATGCTGATAAGTGGAAAAAGTACCGTTCCTGGATTCAATCAGAGACAGCACTGCCCTCCTTACCTCTAATCCTGGCTTACCTAGCAGATCTACTCCACAGAGGTCTTTCCTTCTCTTCCATTAAGATCCATGCCTCTGCCATCTCAGCTCATTACAACACTGAGCCACCTCTCTTCTTTCACCCTCTCATCAAACAGTTCCTGAGAGGGGCCAACAACTCAAGGCCACCAATAAGAGCACCCACCCCTGCTTGGGACCTTAACTTTGTACTGGAAAAGCGCACACTTCCCCACTTTGAGCCTGCAGCATCAGCAAAGTTAAAATTTCTCTCTTGGAAAACAGCCTTGCTTCTGGCCATCACTTCAGCTAGAAGAGTGTCTGAGCTACAAGCACTTATGGCTGTGGAATCCTTCGTTATTTTTCATGCTGACAGGGTCTCCCTCAGAACAAACCCTAGTTTTATGCCTAAAGTGGTGTCCAGTGTAGCTCAACTAATCTATCCATTTCCCAACCTTCTTTCCTAATCCTCAAAATAAAGGGGAAAGGATCCTGCACTCTTTAAATGTGCACAGACAGTTCAGATTCTACCTTGACAAGACTAAGCCCTTCAGGAAATCTGACCAGTTACTAGTCAGATTTACACCAGGGGCAGAGGGCAAGGCCATGTCTGTAGTCTTTCGGCTTTTCCTGGTCAGGGGTCACCACAGCGGAACTCTAGTCTGCTCATGATTGGCAGTGGATTTTCATGGTGCTGAGTTGCCAGCCCGATACTCAACCTTCAACGAAGGCACGCCCATTCATGCTCGCACCTACCTGCATGTCTTTAACATCACTCGACTGCAAGGAGGAAATGCGGACTCCACACAGAAGGTGCTCCAGCTGAGAATCAAATGGGTGAACCTCTTGCTGTGATGTGACAACGCTAACCGCTGCACCACCGCAGCTTAGAGGGCAAGGCCATATCTAAACAAACTATTTCCAAATGGATAGCACACTGTATCCATTTCTGTTACAAACACCATGGGAAACCTACCCCTCAGGGAGTCAGAACGCATTCCACTAGGGCAACTTCTACTTCTACAGCATTCCTTAGGGGAGTCCCTACCAGGGACATTCTGAAAGCTGCTCCCTGGAGTTCTGTTCACACCTTCACTAAGCATTACCACCTGCCTATCTTTTCCAATTCCAGGGCAGGATTTGCAACAGCAGTCCTGCAAGGCAAACTAGCCAGCCCCAACTCTTCTTGAATGCCTCCACCCATTCTTCAGCTTTGGGAATCAACCCAAGTGTGATGACTGCATCAGTGAAACACAAAGAACATAGTGCAGTTGTGTACACTTAGCATAAATGTAGATGTTCGAGTGTATTCACTGTTGCAGTCCTGGTTTCCCACCCTCCAGCCCCCTTGTCTCTTTCTCTCTCTCTAATAAATCCAAAAACACAAACTACATAAACTAAAATTGCCACGGCAGTACCAGACCGGAAAACAAAATGTATAAAGAGTAACAATATGAAGCCATGACACAGTTGAAAACAAGCAAGCAAACAAATGTAATAAGTAGATAAGGCACCTTTCATTCATAACATATAAGGTTTCCCACCCTCCAGCCCCCTTGTCTCTCTCTCGCTCCTTTTCTGTCTTTATTACTCACCCTTTACAGAGCTATTGGTATTTACTTTTTACTGGTGGTGTTTTTTTTTTTTCCTCACCATAACTTAGCTCCCTATTTGGGGGGCTCCTGATATTTGGGGCAAGAAAAACTGATGTAATGGCATTGGCTGCCTGTTTATATACCCCTGATGACCTGACGTCAGTCCTGGATTGACAGCAACTGAAGAAGAAATACTAAATCTCTGGTATTCGGGCTGACTGAGGGCTACCTGCAGGCAGATAACCCAAGTGTGATGACTGCAACAGTGAATACACTTGAGCATCTACATTTATGGTAAGTGTACACAACTGTACTTTATCAATGCCCATGAACTAGAATAGCTTTACTATATGCCTGTGCCTTAGGTCATATACGAGCTGACCCTGTCTATAAGGAAGGCAGGTGACAAGCCAGGAGTGAATTTGTGATTTCCTATCCATTGGTCCAAACTGCATTTAAAGAGCCTTTGGAAAGAACTCTGCTTCTCATAAAAGAGAAGTCTGCTCCAGTGTTTTGTTTATGTCACAGATTAAATTTCGATCCTTACACTGGGTATTCCTAATGCTGTTTGTTTTGTGAACATGTAGTAGATCCATTAGGACATAGACTGCCCTTCAGTAGTTTCTAGGAGACCGAGTGCAGGGACAGAGCTTTGAGGCAGTCTCTATGGGACATATTTCCACCCTGTATGCTTCTAGAGAGGAACTTCTTTGGCCAATCTCGCTGTTGCAAATACCTGGTCAGGTACATGCTGAAAGGTGCATTTTACTTGATTATTGGTCTAATTATGGCTAAGTATAATGGAATTATGATCTCTTTAGATCTGGATAACATGACCTGATAAATTGTACCACATAGAAAGATGTTCTCACCACCATGGACACATACTAATCAAAGCTCAGGTTGGTGTGAACTTGAGTTCCCAAGTCCCTTACCACTGAGTCTACTCTTACAGGAGTGTTATCAACACTGTAACTTGTAGTTTTGGTCATCTATCTAAAGGATATAGTTATGCATTTTTTGCATTGAGTTTTAGGCCATGGCTCTGGCACCAGTTGTATGTCTGTGTCAGAACCTCCTTGAGGATATCTACATCTTTGGGGGAGTGATTGCACTGGGCTTGCAGTCATCATCAAATTAAGACAGTCAAAGGCCCTCTACATTTGCATTGATTTCAGAGAGGAATATTCCAAACAGGAGAGGTCCCAGTACTGAGCCCTGTGGTAAACCACTAGTCACAGGTGTCTTGGTAGAGGTGGCTTCTCCCACCTTAACTTCATGTGCCCTATCCATGAGACATTTGGCTATCCATGGGGTGACGTGAGGATTTTTGCCTAAATCTGTGAGTTTGTCTATAAAAGCCAAGTGAGGTATTGTGTCAAATGCATTTGCCAGGTTGAGGTAGGCAGTATGCACCATTTTGCCCTCATCTATGGCCTTTTTGAAGAAGTCCACCAGGTGTAGTAGGCATGACCTGCCCTTGACAAAAAAAAACAAACTGGGCTGAGTCGCAGTTTTTGAAGATTTCCTATGTCTTTGTTTATCAAATCCACAAGAATTCTTTCCATGACCTTGCATATAAGGCTTGTCAGCCTTATGGGTCTGTAGGTTCCTGGGTATGTTGATGGTCCCCCATTGTGTAGAGGGATGACCATTGCAGTCTTCCATCCCCTAGGGACAAAGCCTTTTTGGACACTTTAGTTCAATAAAGATTATTTTGGGACTGATAGGTTATGTTTTAAGCTATTTAGGAGGCATCCTGAGATGTTATCAGGACCAACTGATGCAGTGTTTTTTGCTGTTGAGTGTGCAGTGAGGACCAGTTCTTTAGTAATAGTTGGGGGAGAAATGGTAGAATGTATTTCCTAAGGGGGAAATTGGGTGTGATAGGGGGTAAAATTGGAGCTAAATTTATTTACTAGCAAATTTGCCATACATCCATTTTTGGTATAGGAAGTTCCATTTTCTGTTAGTTCAGCACACTGTTGGGTGTTCCTTTAAGATTGTGTACAGAACTGAAACATGCCTAATGGTTATATTTAGCCTGGGAGGCTATTTTTGCTTTAAAGTTTGTTTTGCTGGACTTGATTAGTCCCTTGAGCTTCTTGCCAAGACTGACATGGCTGTTTTTTGTCTGCTGAGCATAACCCTTCCTATGTTTGGACGAAATGTTCTTTCTTTTGTTGTACAACCTATTTGTTCTGGGATTCCACCAAGGGGGCTTGTTTTTGGAGTTTGTCCTAAGTTTATTTTGCTTTGGTGCTGCTGTTTCTATACAGTTATTTACATGCTTGTACAGGGTTTCGATAAACACTTACACATAGGCCACAGTGCTCTGTCAGTCTGGGACTTGGAATGTAGCTATGCCAATGCTTAGTAGGAGGTAGCTAGCCTTAAGAAGTCCTTAAAGGTTCTGCAATTTGCTGGGAGTGCTGGCTTTATATTTATTTCAATGGTGACTGCTTTGTGATCTGATGTGACTAGTGAGGACATTATACTTGGGGGAGGGTCAACATTCTCTCTCCAGATCCAGGATATTTGCACCCTATTAGGTGTGCAGATTAGCTGTTTCATGGTGTTTGTATTTACAAAATCCAGGAGCATTTGAGCCTGCATGATAGTGGTTGTGTATTTATATCAGTTTATGGTGGGATTGTTGAAATCGTCCATGAATACAGTGTTGGGTTAAATGGTGAGTGATGCCAGTAGATACCAGTACATGGCATGGTCTTGCTGTATCATAGATTGGGAACTAAATCTAACAAGGAGATGGTATGGAACTTTGCCTAATGGTCAGTTAGATGTGGAGTAGCTCAAGTGTCATATTGTTTGACCAGTCTTGAGGTGTGATTACATTTTATGTTGGTTGATACACCTCCACCTCTTGTCCCTTCTTGTGTGGTTGCTGGTCTAAATATGTGGAAGGCATTATAGCCTTGTACTTCCAGGGTGACTTATATGGCTTTAAACCTTGCCCTAGTAACTGCGCAGATGCCATCACTGTCCAGGAAGCACTTTCAGGGGTGGAGATTCTTGTTGAGACTCCTGGCATTGAACAGTAACACTTTTAGTGTAGCTTAAGTAGAATTTAGTATATCAGAATGTTAATCAGGTTGACATTGCTGAAATAAGGCACTATAGGGGTGGATAATGTTTTGTCCACTATCTAATTTAGTAGGGACAGGTGCACACTATCTCTGGCAAAGCAGTATATTCTGCCGATCATGTCCTCCCAAGATCACAAACTGGATGTCCTTAGAATGACACCAGTAACAAGGCCAATTGTTGAAGTCATCATCTTCTGTTTATACTGTGGTATCAACCTTGCAGAAGCCTCAAGTCATTAACACCCCAATAGACTATGACAGTGTCATACTAGTAATTGTGGTTCAATGCCCTGAGAGTGCATGTGAGATGTGGCGGATCCTTGACCCTGACAGGCAGCTGACACAGTGACTGTCTCCTTCTGGAGTCTGGGGATTGGGGCATCAGCATGTCTTACAACAGAGTCTTCAATGACTGATATATCGTGGTATTTTGCCTTAAGGGCTTGGAGGTTGAGATGTCGTGAGATGTGGTTGTATGTGTCCTGGGGAGTGTTGTCGTTGTAGAATTATGAGTAGAATGCATAATCTCTTGGTTAAATTTAAATGAGTCAATAAATAAATGAATTCTGGGTTATGAAAAACTAATTAACATTAAAAACATATTAACTTAACTTTCTACTTCCCCAATACATCTTTCGTCTCCTCCTTCAGTTGCCTACTTCTATATTTTACCTTCTTAGACAACAGCTTCTACAGTCCTTGAGCTTTTTATCTAGTTTGTCTCAAACGTTTATTATTGTACATCCTATTTAAACTAATTGTGTATTTTTAGCCTTTTTTTTTCTACAATTTGTTACCTCATATTCATTTCTCAACATGTATCCTATATGCATATTGCACTGTACACATTACATATGCTTACATGATTATTGTACTGTGACAACATTGTACTGTGTGGAGCTTTTTTCCCCAGGCTCCAATGAAATTGGACTATTTTAGGCCCAATTGGACTTTCCTGGTAACCAAATGGAAATAAATAAATAATACAAAATATATAATTTAGAAAAAGACCGCATGTTGAATTTCATCTCCCTTACTATACTGCACATTAACAAATGTTGAAGACATCGGACAACAAGGTGCAGGACGTTTAAGTGATTTCCTTGTTTGTGGAAGCAGTCACTTCACCTCTGACAAGACATCTGCACTTTCTATGCAGTTTCTTTAGCCCTTTAGAAAGTTTATAACAGTGATTACCCAAAGCTTAATGATCTGTAATTGTCATTTTAATTATTTTGTGACAAAAATAAAGAAGGCGATAAGCATGACAAAAGCCTAAGAATGTGTTTACACATTCATCACCTACCTCATCATACAGCCATAGATGAAATGCAAATCTAAAAGTCAGGTAGTCGTGTTGTCAGTAATAAGTTTTATAACGCTATGCATACTTGTCGGTGTAGGTGAAGGGTACATGTATGCTTGTGATGCATGTTACCCAGGATTATCTACTGATCTGGAAGGTCGAAAGACGGCCAGAGAAATAGTCGTAAACATTTAAAATACAGATGACCTACACCGGGAGGTGGGGTTGGTGATTTTTGTTTCATCTCTGTCATGTAAACAAAGACTGCTCTGGGGCAATTGGGTAACTAGGCTTCTCTGTGGTTTTCTGGACCACATGTCTTGTTACTACTTATGAACTTAGCAGTTTCTGAGGAATAAATGGGCCATAGGGTTCAAATCTGTAGAGTGGAGCAAATGCACTTGATTCTCAACTCAGACAAAAGAGTGACTTTGGATAAGGTAGAAGAGGTCACCCTATCCGACTGGCTTGATGTAAAAGAAGTGTTGAGGATTTGTTTTAGTGTTGCACTCACAGTTCCTTTTTTGACAGAGTTCACATGCAGGGCATCCCATCATTGCAAACTTCAGTTTGGATAATATAAAACCAGAAGCTTAAACAACAAAATCAGTGAATTACAACCCTCCTAAATCATGAAGGCATCAACATTTGTGTAGTTCCATTGTAGTGAAAGCACTCCCTGCATTCCAGGATAAAATGCATATTTGTTTTTATTCATAACCCCATTGTGTCTCACCAGATCTCACATCATACAAAGTTGGAACTGCTTGAAGACCTAGTTACACTCAATTAAATTAATTACACATGATATATATAATTATAGATCCCCATCTGTAACCCCCTCTGAGAATGCAATACCTTACCAAGTTAGAAAAGTTAGCAATCAAACTAAATACCTTTCTCCTCTGATGTAGGAATATGTTAACTCTACTTACATAGGAACCTCATTCCTTTTCATATCAGTTCATAACATTAAATTGTGAATGGTGCTGGTCTTCACAGGGAAACAGGCCAGAAAAAGCAGATGAATCAGTAACTAAAACACTGGTCTCTTTCTCTCATTTGTGTAACAACCTAAACTTCAGCATGTTTTTCATGCATACCACTTCCTGCTTTAATAGCAAAAAAAAATAATAAAATAAGGACACAGTTTCCCACCTATGTTTTTCATCTTCACTTGGAATTCTACATACACACAAGCATGTAAGTGAGAACATGAGTGCGTGTCATACCTCTTAACCTCTAAGCGCAAGATCTCTGGACAAAGGCTAAAATAATTGGAGGGACAAAGGGTGAAAAATAGGGACAGATTTTAAATATTGCTCCTACAAAATGAGAACATTCCTAGAATAATAGGATTGTGTTGGTATGCATTTTCTGAAGGATAGCAAATCTGAAACTTAAATGCATGTTATTATATAGTGACTTCAATCCTAAGTGATTTGCAAGAAAACCACAAAAATTCTATGAGGAACAGAACAAAAATATCAGGCAAAAATATGAACATTCTGCAAAAGTCTGTACAGTTGAGAGATATAGTGTGTGTGTGTGTGTGTGTGTGTGTGTGTGTGTGTGTGTGTGTGTGTGTGTGTATGTATGTATGTATATCTACCTACATTTATATCAGTGTCTGACTTTTACATATGAGTTGAGGTCCCCAGTCTACAAATATATATATATATATATATATATATATATATATATATATATATATATTATATATATATATATATATATATATATATATATATATATATATATATATATATATATATCTATGGATTCACTTTATATCCTCAAAATACTGAAATGTCAAAATTTAGTATTTTGAGGCTATAAAGTCAAAACCTAAAAACAATGAAAACTCAGAAGCGCAAAATTCAAAATCTCGCACACCGGAGATTTTGAATTAGGACTTCTACTCCACACACACACACACACACACACACACACACACACACACACACACACACACACACACACATAACTTCCCCCCCCCCACACCCCCCTACTTAAGTATTCTAACTCTGAGGTCGCACTACATACAAACACACACAAAACACCACCACACAAGTTACATTTTCCTCGCACACATGCATCACAGCAACAAAACACACTGACACACACCATAGCCCCTACCCAAAACCCTTAATACATACACACTTACCTGAATCCATAACCACAGCAAAACACCAAAAGCGCCAATTTAAAACCTCTGGTATTCGAGGTTTTGAATTTTGTCCTTCTGAGGTTTCGCTCTTTTCAGAATTCCACTTTATGGGCTCGAAATACTGAATTTCGATATTTCAGTATTTTGAGCTTCTAAAGTGAATCCATATATATATATATATATATATATATATATATATATATATATATATATATATATATATAGGCATACTATTTACTATGCTTTTTAGAATAACTATGACCTTAATAGTTTTGCCAAGTTTTTGCCTGATGGGTGAATACAGTAGTGAGGAGGGCTGTTAGCAAACAGTGTATACATACCTCTCAACTGTCGAGATTTTCACAGAATGTCCAGATTTTTGCCTCATATTTTTGGTCTGTTCCTCATAAAGACTGTGATTTTCAGGCAAATCACCAAGGACTGAAGTTAATAAATAATGACTCACATTTGACTTTCTGACTTTATATCCTTCTGTATATGTATGCTTACACAAATCATTTTATATCCTTCAGTAAATGTATGCCAAACAAACCCTTTTATTCTAGAAACTTTCTAAGTTTATAAGAACAGTATCTTAAGGCTGTGCCTGTTTTTTGGCCTTTGTTCTCACATTATTATAGACTTTGTCCAGATTTCTTACACTAAGATGTTGAGATATACAAGTGGATATCACAACTCAAATTATTTTAGACATATCAAATAAAATATGGTAGCAACAATTATAAAACCTATAACATGTCAGTGCTGGTTTACTGTTAAAATGTGGAACAGCACTTATATGAAACTGGGAAGATCGAATGCATGTTTCCCAGTTTCTGTAATGCCGATCCGGAAATGTTCGAATCCGCATTAGCGAATGGTGGTGTGCATTTGCTAATGTGAAATTGACGTTATGATAACAGATTGCACTAAAGCAGGGATTGGGAAACTTAAACTTTTCCTCACTGTAGTGCGATTTTGAAGTTGGAATATATAATTTGCAGTGGGTGTAGGGGGATTGGGGGTGCAGTGGGGCTTGCTCCCCTGAAAAACAGTAAAACTTGTGTTGTATAATTAAAAGTTTTAAGATGTCAAACAGCATAGCCTGGGTTTCTGATGTCACCTACTGCTATTTAGTTTAACATCAAATGAAGACATCGGAGAAAGGCAGTTTGGAATTAAAGCCAGGTAGAAATTATGGCTGCAATATTATTTTTTGACCTATTGATTACAATTTCTTTTGACTTTCCACATTTTAATAGTAAACTGTCAATGGTTTGTATTATGATCTTTACAAATTTCTTCTTTAATTATGATTTACTTCTATTTTGTACTTGAATCAAATGTAATGCACAAATTCATTTTTTCTTAGTAGTTAAATAGTTGCACTGTCCTTAAGTGTGATATTTTTTTCTTATACGCCACAGATGAGAGATGTAGATTAGGAAATATCATCCAGTCCCTGATTTTATTTATGTGACCTTTAGTTCCTTGTATTTTGTGCTAAAATGCCTGCAGAAAAATAATTTAAAAAAATGCTTTGGTTGTATTTTTTCTGACCCCTGTTGTCCTGTAATTAATCTGTCATTTACATACAGTTTACAAGTAATGCTTGAAATGATTTTCTTCTTCGGTTTTGTAATAAACAAGCACGGCTTGCTGCACAGAGGTTCAGATTACAATTGATGGCTGAAGCAAGCTGTTTTGGATCTGATTACACAATGCAAATGAGGCTATCGATTTGATCTGGGATTATATTGGGCTTGTAAGGGATTGATGATACCTTTAAGTTGAACTTGCCTTGCACTAAGAACATAATCCTCTTATGTCATTAGGTTGTTTGTGAGCAACCTACAGAAAATCAAACGCACTTCACAAGAGTACATCTAGCCTCACGATTCCTTGTTTAAACAAATGCAAAAAAGTGCACATGGGGTCACATTTGCTTCTTAATCCTTCTGTTAACTGAAAGCACTCAATGTTTTGGTCCAGAAGTGGACACTGGCAACTAGAGAAGGATTTTGAGCATGTTAATAACTACATAATTCTTAATGAATCATATGCTGGTTGTAAAATTCTACTTAAAAGCATTTATTCTGAGAAGCTCCATGCTCTCATATATGTGTACATTTTGTAGCTAACCGTAGTCACTATTGCTAAAATCCTGTGATTGCAACCATGGAAAGTTGCTCACATACTTTTTAAACATATCCTAAATAGTTATTCATTGATAGTTTACTGGAAATCTGATAAAAAACAAAGAAGTTTGAGTGATGCACATAGAGAGAGAGAGAGAGAGAGAGAGAGAGAGAGATCAGACTATGCAAATGAAAACAATTTGCTGCAAAAACATTTGCAAGGAGATCTGGACACTATCTGGTCTCACCATGGAAACACCTAACAGAGAGGATGACTGTTATTACATACCTCTCAACTGTACAGATTTTTCACAGAATGCCCAAATTTGTGCTCCATATTTTTAGTCTGTTTTTCATAAAATTGTGGGGTTTTGACAAATCACTGGCAATTCATCTGGGACTCAATTCAGAAAATAAATGACAGACATTTGAGATTCAGATTTCATGCCATTCAGAAAATTCATACTAATGCAAAACCTGTTATTCTGTCAATGTATTATGTTTGTAACAGCAGTAT
>NC_056733.1:1010791092-1010846092 GCF_019279795.1 Protopterus annectens | reverse complement strand
ATGGCAGGTTGTGACATTTCAAATGGTTATTGATACAGACTGTCCAGTGTGCTCTGGGTGTGCTGTGGTACCTCTTTTTAGTGGGCCATACCTGCTGCATCTTGTCTGAGAACCCCTCAGTGGGTATACCCACTAAGTACACCAGCCATCTTAAACAACAGCTCACGACTCAGAGGATGGAAGTCTCCTCACTCTGTCGCAGACAGTGGCCTGAACAGCATTTTTAAGGAACCTAGTCTAACTAATTATGTATCTGAGCTCTTCCTTTGGTCACCACCCAAGTTGAAGATGAGAACTTAAATTGGCTATAAATTACGAACTTCATCCTATGATTCCTCTCACTTTACTATTACAGGCCACTAAAATATTTACAGTACATCCCCTTTTGCACCCTCCATCACTCCGCTTCATCATCTTTTTTGACTCATTTTGTGAAAATGACCCCCAAAATACTCAAACTTCATAATTTGAAGTGTCTAATCCACCCCTCCCTCCAACAATCCACTTCTTCCAGGTAAAAGTCATGGCTTCCAATGTTGATTTTCACTCCAGCCACTTCTCACTCAGCAGTGAACCTGTTTAGGAAAGACTGGAGTTCAAAGCCAGCTGAAATCAGATTAACAGCTTTGCCTCAAAACAATAAAGATGGAGCCCTTACATCCCAAAGCTAATGGGTATTGAACAGATCCATCATAAAATCCTATTTTCTGTACAAGGTTGCCTATTGACTTTGCTACCGCTGCACAGTTATATACTGAGGAATGTAATAACATGCAAATGTTATATACTGAGGAATGTAATAACATGCAAATGTTATATACTGAGGAATGTAATAACATGCAAATGTTATATACTGAGGAATGTAATAACATGCAAATGTTATATACTGAGGAATGTAATAACATGCAAATGTGAAATGAAGCATTTGCTTCACAAAACATGCTAGTAGACATTAATATCCAAAACAGACTCACAAAATCTCCTTTCCATCCCCAGTGTCTATTGTGTGTCTGCATCCTCTCAGGAAAGCACTGACACTGTAATATGTTTCTAAGCAATCAGCCCCAGAGAAACCTATGGATGACATATGTTGGCTAGCATCAGTTATAGAATATAACAACAATCCATTCCACAGCAATGGGCTGGACTTAATATTTTTTGCCAAAATAAAGGATCATTCTTGCAGAATTTGAATGGTTTCTTTTATTTCATATAATATTTTGTTGTTTCACATACAGAGTAATCACTTTATACAACTATAAAAGATATACATTTTTGCCCTAAGATCTCAGGACAATTTTCATGTTTTTCACAGGAAAAAAGGACTGTCCTGCATAAACAGAGACAGGAGGTAACCCTATTACATAGTGTAGTACATATGTGTTTTTATCACAACCTTCGTCTAAGGTCTAACATTAGGATATATACCTATATGTCATACATTTCGTTTTGTGTTACGATAGTAATTACTGAGAGTGTGGAATGTGGCAAGTAGCTTATAAATAAATATAAGCATATGTCTTGTAATATCAAGCCAATTTTCAAACCCTAATTTTGCTTAGACATATCCTTCTATTTCCACTCATTTTCACCTGGGAGGATATTACAGTGACCAATGCAGGCTTGGATTCTTGATGTATGTATTTATTTTTGTGTCTTTTTCTTCATAATGTTATACAACTTAACAAGACTGTAATCTTACTTTAAATAATAGATTTTTATTTAGCAATGTATAACATGCAAAGGGTGATAAGAATTATGATGACTTTGTTGACTTTTTTATGTTAATGGAATATGTAAATTGTTTTCCAAGAATTATGAGGGAATTTACTGTGATGAATTTGTGACTGCCTCTTACTTCCTACTGGACATAAACACCAGCGGCTACAGAACAAGCAACTCCATCAAGCATCAACTACTGTCAGCAACTCAGCGTGATTGGCTCTTCTGTGCTGCTGCAACAGAGTCCTAGTTTGGGTGTTGCATTGTGGGAACTGTATTCTCAACACGGTTCCACTGCATGTTGAGACTTCAACTCCCATAATGCTTTACTCTCTGCTAGCACATATGAAGTCAAGTTACATGCATGTGTCATTCCTGGAAAGGTGAACGTCTGTGCAGACTGATATGTGTATATGTCACCAACAGGGTAATAGGGATGAAGTAATGTTCATGTGCCATTCCTCGAAAGGTGATCATCTGTGCACACTGAGACTTGTATATGTCATCAACAGGGTGGGAGGGTTCATAGAGATGTCTGTGTAGTAAGAATGCATAATCCATATTATTTGCCTTTATCCTGTCTGTCTTTGTTGGGTTTAACTACTGCTTGGTGTTCATCTGTTTGTATTGTTCAGAAAATTTATGAGAACTACAACTTTTCAGATAAAAAGCTGCTATATGCTTTATTTTTGGAGCAATGGCAGTATCGTTTTATTTCAGCATTCTCCCTGATATTTAAGTTAAACCTACTTTTTATTGCCTTATGTGACTTTCATATTAGAAAAGGCAGCTCAGATCAAATTGTGCATCATCATTAGGATTGTGTACCTCATCTGTTAGTAATATACAAACGGACAAGTTTATCCTAAATCATATAATGTTAGCAAACCAATCACAATGTAAAATTGCAGGTAGTAAAAATTGTTGTACACCTTATTTTTACTTCAACTGTGATGTCAATCAAAAAAATGAAAACTTAAGTCACCATGGTCCAGGAGACAGATGAATCATTAGTAAACAAAAATCAACACAGTGATAATTTGATTTCTGTAAGGACTGAAGTGTTTTTAATGAAAAAAAAAATCAAATGTATAGCTTTTATTAGAAATTCTAGAATTAAGCCAGCATGCACCAGTGAAACCAGTGTCATTCCACAAGTCAGAATTTTAACTTTCTGGAAACACATTCAATGAGAAAGAAACAGTGTTTAATGAGAACAGAACTCCTGTGACAGGAGTGCACCTGAGGAGTGTTACCAGGACCGGAGTACAGTAAGGGGCATTGCACATTGCAATTGATTGTACTGCAAGAGGTCTTCATGGTTATTACATTAGCAAGCACTTCATTTTATGATTTCAACAATAAAGAAGAACTCTGATCTCTACATGGGGTTGTGCTTTCCAAGGAGAAAGACTTTATGTGCATCATTGGAAGTTACAACAGAGAGGACACCATGTTAATATAGCTGCATGTGCAAACACATTTTTATGTCTTGTAGTTGCTGATTAGTAAATACTGGAATTAGGAAAAACTTTGAAAACCAAGTTCAAAAATGAAAAACTCCTGTAATACGTTTGTGCACAAAGGCGTTTTGGTTTGTATACTTGAAATAGATCATGCGAACAGAAGAATACTTTTTTGCCAGTGTACTGTCGGTTTGTTGCAGCAAGTTTAAGTGGTCTCACATATAGCAGAGATAAAAGCACTACATTTAAATCCACCACTGTGTGCTTCCCTTGGCCTTTGTTTATGTACCTACATATTCCCCAGTAAAGCAGATACAGTCTTACACAGGGATCTCACTGTGCCTAATAAAAAATGCTTCACAACTGTACAAAAGTAAAGTTCAACCAAACAAGCCCCATAACATAACTGTTCACAGAAACCCTGTACAAGCATGTTAATAGCTGCATAGAGGCAGCTATACCCACAGGAAGAAGTAGAGAACTAACTTATAAAATAAGCCACCCTGGTAGAGTCACAAAATCAATAGGCTGTATAACAGGAGGAAGAAAATCATGGCAAAAATTAAGAGGTGCAGCTCCCAGCAGGATAAAAGCACTCCTATCAAACTAACCAAACAAGTCAGAGGACAAATAAAGTCTACCAAAGCCAAATATGAGGTAAGTTTGGCTTCCCAGGCCAAGGACAACCATAAAGCTTTCTTTAGCTATGCCCACAACCTCAAAGGCAATAAACAATTGTGTGCAGAGCTCACTGTAAATGGACCCACCTATACTGAGGCAGAGGATATAGCAATCTTCCTGGCTGAGAAACTTAGCTCCAACTTTACTCCTTTCTCCCTCTCAACCTTCTCTCAGGAAATATCATCAAATATAACTCCCCCTGCTACCACTAGGGAGCAGGTCCTTAATGCTCTCTCTAAGGCTAAGAACACTGCATCAGTGGGCCCAGACAATATCCCAGGATGCCTTCTAAATAGAATTAAGCATGACCTATAAGGGTCTCTGGAATTACTATTTAACTGTAGCCTCCAAACAGGCTTTGTGACTCATGAATGGATAAAAGCAGCAGTCATCCGTCTGCACAATGGTGGGCCATCTACAGACCCTGGAAACTACAGACTCATAAGTCTTATTAGTCTTATATGTAAAGCCATGGAAAGAATTATCATGGAGAGGATCGATAGAGCTATAGTAAACCTACAGACACTGGACCCAACACAGTTTGGTTTCGTTAAGGGCAGATCATGCCTACTCAACCTGTTGGACTTCTATAAGAGGGTCACATAAGCAATGGATGAGGGCAAAATTGTTCGGACTGACTACCTTGACCTGCTCAAGGCATTTGACACAATACCCCACTCGGGCATTTTTGACAAACTCAAGTGGTTAGGTACAAGGCTGTATGTCACTCAGTGGATAGCCAATTGCCTCTCAGACAGGAGCCAGGAAGTTAACATTGGGGAGTCCACTTCTACAAAGAGGCCAGTCACAAGTGGAATCCCTTAGGGATCTGTCCTTGGACTGCTCCTTTTTGGCATTTACTTCTCAGAAGTCAAGGCCAATGTCAGTGGTCTCTGGCTGAATAAATCTGCAGATGATTGCAAATTAGGAGCTGTCATTGAATCTCACACTGACATCAATGTTCTCCAGGAGGGGCTAACACAGACAAACAACTGATGTCAGAACCATGGACTAAAACTAAATGCCAAGAAATGTATAATAGTATCCTTTGTGAAGTCATCCCTCCCTGATAACAATCATATTGACAACACGCCCCTTAGAGTGGACCCAGCAGTCAGGGACATAGGGACACACATAGATAGTAATCTAACCTTTCATCATGTGTCTACAGTCATGAGGAGATCATTCTATGTTGTACAACTTATAAACAAAGATATGGCATCTAAGTCCAAGGAAGTCATTGTTCCACTGTATTCAGCATTCATCAGACCTATCACTGAGTGCAATGCCCCTTTCGTATGCACCTAACCAGGCATATCCCACAACTGGAACATCCACAGAGGTTCCTCACTAAAATAATACAGGGCGTAAGCAATATGTCCTATGCAGACTGCCTCAAGACCCTATCCCTGTATTCTGTTTCCTACAGGCCTTTGAGGGGAAATCTATGACTGGCATATAGGGGATTGTCAGACCCCACTCTGATGGACCTCCTGCATATCCACAAAACAAACAGCACCAGAATTACCTGTTCTAAAGACAAATCTTGCTTGTGATTAAAAAAGGACCTACTGGAGAGATAGGTATGTATCACAGAGACTATCCCATCTGTGGACAGGCTCACCAACCATGTGAAGCGGAGTTCCTCCCTAACCCAATTCAAGTGCAACTTGGACAATTGAATGGGAAACCGCAAATTCATCCCTGGTTTGGCACCTATGTCTCTAATGGACACAGATAACCTGTAAGTGGTTCATCACCCAGGCCCATTCTTACACTTATCAAGGGTATCAGAACTTGTCAGAGATTTGTGATGCATGACAAGGCTTAAAATGACCCTTGTGGTTGTTAGCCTAGTAAACATCTATGAACCTATAAATCTGCATAACAGACTCTGACAAGTTATAATGCCACTATGACTTTATTATTATGCTCTGATACTCAGAAAATATAAATCTGACCAAAAGGTCTCATTGGAGCCAGTCATCTTAGCCAAAGAAATTACTTTTCTAAGTGGAGCAAAAAACACCTGGATAAAATGTCCTCAGACAGATTGCATGATACATAACATGTTGATAGAGTGCAGGGAAAGCTTGTCTTGAAGTTGAAAATAGGTTCATAGGTTGGTACTAGGCTATCAGCCCTAGGGCCTATACAAGCCTAGCCATAACAATTCCCTGGCTATTTCTTCCCACATTATTTACTTTCCTGTTTGCCGTTCCTGATTCATTTTCTGTGCTGTGTTTTGTCCAGGTTCTATGTAGCTACAGTGACTGGTATTCAACTGGTAAATAAAAAGCCGATGGTTAAATAAATGGGGTGGACAATATATTTGATACAGTAGTGGTCAGATCAGACAGTTTCAAGCACTGTGCTGTAAATCCTATTTTATAGCATCAGTATTCCCAAAGTATTGCACAGTTAGTGAAAATATTATGCCTGTCAAAACTCTTAATGGTAGTGAAACAATTGTATGTAAAAGCATGCCTATAAAATGTGAAACTTTTGTGTGGGCTAATGCTATATCGTAGGATCTGCTTTCTGCAACTGCTGCTAATAATTTTGTCAAATGTAATGTTGCGTTAGAGGGAAAAGAAATGCTGGAATTACAACAGTTAAAGTGAAGTATGTTTGCAAGCAAACACATAACTCTGATGTGATGGGTGCAAGGAGAAGTGAGGGAACACCCTATAACACTAGTAGAAATATAGTGCCCATTAGGTAAAATGTTATGCTTTGTAGTCCCAGTGTTTAACATAATACATGATGTGATAACTGTCTAAGACTTTTTCCAAATTAAAAAAGTATGGATGTTTTGGGGTGGGGTACAGGGTGAATCTGATATCTTACTGAAAATACATAGCCTCAGTAAAGAAAACACTCTTTAGCCAGAAGAGACAAAATGAGCTAGGATTTAGCTCTAGGTAAATGGGTAGGAGAAATCTGTACTAAATATTATCAAAACGCTCCAGTTCATAATGTAATAAAATAATTAAGTTTAGAAACTGATAGGGAAGGACATAAAAGTTAGGAACAGAATAAGGAAGTCAGTGTAGTAACTGAGGAAGAAAGAGATGAATTTCAAACTGAAGAGGATGGGGAAACATGAATCTGAACTGAGCCGTAGGTTTCTCCATGCTGCAGAAAAGCAGACAGGCAGTAAACAACAGAAGCAGGAATCTATGACTAAAGAAAATAAAGAAATACTGAAGCAGGGAAAATGCAGATTACAATATCCCTGGCAGACACAATTGATTGTATGAGTTGCTTTTTACCTAGATGAAGGAGAAAGTGGCTGTATCCATATTTGCAGGTAAAGAGGCTTGCCTTCACATCAGAATGCTGAGGAAAGTATTATTGACTTGGCTGGCATTCAGGTAAACCATATACATTTTAAGAAAGCTCCATGGAAAAACACATGAAGAAGAGATAGAAAGAAGACAGAGAGAAAGAGAAGATAGTGAACCAAAGAAACAGAAAAGCCCAAACTTTGAACTGTGAAATTAGCTTTTCTACAGGGAAAGAAGAGAAACAAGGGAAGGAGACAAAGAACAGTTAACGGGGTCAATAGTTAACTGCAAGACGTTTTACAATATATGCAATGAAGCCGGCAGATAATCACAGTTTTGGTAGTCATTTAGCAACGGGTTAAACATTACAGGAATCAAAGCTAGAATTCACCGTTCAAGTATCATGAAGGGCACAGAGAACCATTGTGGCACTTATTGAGAATATCAAAGGACAGTACCTATCTCAGGATGAAAGAATAATCCTGTCATGCACTTAATCATCACTGATGCCCCATTTGAGTGCAAAGCAGTGGAAAGTGTAGGTCCAGGCATTCTTCTTTCATTATTTTTAGCTTTCAACAGATTTCTTGCACATAGAGTTTGACTGACTAAGGCAACCTGATTATGATTCAGAGTAATGCATAAACTGTCATTTTTTTAAAGTGAAACAGTTAAGAACATCTGCATATCACCCTCCAACAGATGAGGTAGAATGTTTTTGTATGTCACAGAATGTTGGAGAAGCAGATGAGAGGAAAAGAGACAGAACACTTCTGTATCTACTCTTTGTTGTAAAAGAGGTATCCAAACTTCAACTGAATTCACAGCATTTGAACTGCTCAATGGAAGACATAGACGATGTTTGTTAGATATAGCAACATAAACATGGAGGAAGAAAGCAACCCCTTTAAAGATGTACAAGAGAATTATACAGATCTACACAATAAGTTAGTAACTCTACTGCCTATAGTGAGAGAACATATGAAGAGATCACAGGAAACACAAGAGAGAGCATATAGCAGAAATGTTCACCTCCAACAATTCAAACCAGGAGATAAAGAATTTATGTTAGCACTCACTGCTGAAAACAAGTTATTTGGAAAGTAACGCACACTTTTTAAAATTTGTGAAAAAATTAAATGATGTGAATTACCAGGTGAGGCGGCCAACAAAAAGAAAACCAGTAGTTATACAACATATATGTTTTTAAGCCGTGGAGAGAAACTATAGTTTTTGTAGTGAGTAAGTTTGCTGGACAGGTGAAGATCGCCACAGCATGTCCTGTATTTAAAATGGGGTAGACATTTCCAGCATCTCAAAACAGGAAAGATAAAGGAAGGAATTTGTAGGCAGGAATAAGGACATCTTCTCAGAACTACCTGGTAGAAGCAGTGTAATCCAACACAGTATCGAAGCACTTCCTGTTAAAAAAGTTAGTTTCAAATTATACTGGATGCAGAATCCCAATGCCAAACAGTTAGAGGATAGGTACAAAAATGCTAAAGCCCTAACTCAAATGGGACATTTCCTGCACTGTGGTGCGGTAATGACGGGCCATAGGGTTAGGGCTTGGGTTAAGGATAGTGGATAGCTAGTAGGGCTATCCACTATCCTTAACCCAAGCCTTAACCGTAAGGCCCGTGACTACTGCACCACAGTGCAGGAAATAGGTCCATAACTACTGCTCAGTGGAGAAAATAGAGTTTCCTGCACTGTGGTGCATTAGTCATGGACCCTAGGGACCTTAGGGTTAGGGCTTGGGTTAAGGATAGTGGATAGCAAGTAGAGCTACCGCACCACAGTACAGGAAATAGGTCCGTAACTACTGCTCAGTTGAGGAAATACAATTTCCTGCACTGTTGTGTGGTAGTCATGGACCTTAGGGTTAGGGCTTGGGTTAAGGATAGTGGATAGCCCTACTAGCTATCCACTATCCATAACCCAAGCCCTAACCCTTTGTTCATTCTAGTGCACTTTCGCGTTAGTGGGATACTACAATTGTATTTTGAAATAGTGTAATTTCGATCTATGGTAGTAGACCCATATATATATATATATATATATATATATATATATATATATATATATATATATCTATATATATATATCTATATATATATTTAAAGATACACACACACACACACACACACACACACACACATACAATGTTTGTATATATGTGTGTTTGAATATATTTGTGTATATCTGTTTGTGTGCTTGTGTATTTCTGTGTGTGTGTCTCACAGATGCAAAATACAGGGTTTGATTCTGACCTTGGGTCATTGGCTAGGCTCAAAATGGCCCTTCACAGCAGTTCACCTAATATTCACCTATGAACTTATGTACATAGACAGACAGACACACACACACACACACACACACACACACACACACACACACACACACACACACACACACACACACACAAACACACACACACACACGCACACATGCGCAAACACGCGCGCACACACATGTGCAAACACGCGCGCACACACACACACACACACACACACACACACACACACACACACGCATGCACACACACGCGCGCACAATATAAGCTTGCACAAAACTTTATTTCCTGTCATCTTTAAATATTCTCCAGTTCCATTTTTGAAAAGTGAAAAGAAATTGAGTCCATTATCTAAACAGTAACATATACTGATGTTGGTAAACCTGTGCTAAGGGCAGGAGGGACAGAATAAGTTTCCTGGCAATCTCTGTAGTATTTTAGTACATATTTGGGTATTAAATCAGATATGGAAACACACTAAAGTGATCCCCAGTGTATTTTAGGGTTGCCGTCTAATCAGACATAGGTATTTATGTGTCAGAACACAATTTGTCCTTGTTTGCTTAGCTAAAAAAAAGCTTTGTCTCATAGGAGTCTCATTCATAGCAAAACATTCCTGGGTAATAACAAATCATCTTAGCTGATCAACATCTGCTAGTTTCCATGCACACAAAAGCAGCATGCTGATTCTCCATCAGCAGTAATGGGCATGTATATGTAACACTGCAGCTGGCGGTCAGTAATACAACACAGCTGGGCAGCCCTGTTGCCCCTTTATACTTTGCATGCCAGATGTCAGAACTGACCATCTGACCGTGCAAACGTTGAGGAGTGGACACCGCTGATGCTTCACTTTGATTCTTTTCATACGACGAGCATTTTCCTGCTTAACCCTCTAACCTTCTTTCATAATTCCTTCTGCGACCTTGAGATGTTCTAAGCTGCCAAATGCTGCTTTATGGCTCAGAGCCTGAAAGATATGGTTTTAATATCCTCTCATAAATTTCAGTCTAAAGTAATGAGCCGTGCTTGCAGTACAGTTTATAGAGTGCATTTCAACAAGAAATATGAGGATCACTTGACATTTTTAAAAAGGAAAGATCAACAGAAAAACTTGGTGAAAGTGAAGGAAAAGAGAAAGAGAGAGCAAGAGAGGAAGAGCGAGAGGATGCACGCTGTAGTCTTGTATCTTTAACACAACAATGAACATCTTATGTTTTGAACTAAGCAACTCCAGATTCAGATCATATGACAATGTCTGAATATTTGGCATATTGAAGTACTCAAAAAGGTTTACTGAGAAATCATAGGAAATGCTGAGACTTGGAGGTAATGTATGTCTGACTAAGGTGACCACTGGGAATTGTGAAGGATCAGCAGTTGTGTAAGAAAATGCAAATTGCAACTATGGCATGATAAACTGATTGAGTACAGCAGCAAAAACAGTAAACATCATTAAAGATGCTAATAATAAACCAAAATCCCACATGGTTACATATTGCAGATATTCGATAAGACCAAACTGTGTATACAGAAGCACAGTTTACAGTCCTCAGATACTGTAGAAAGGCTGCATGATGGAGATGGTTTTACAGCGATGGGTAGAGCATTCAGAGTTATTCAGGTTTCAATGGTCCCCTAGGAGATTCTACCTTTTTGTGTTGTAGCCGGTGATGGAAAGAGTTCCAGACTGTAATGATGTGTTACTAGTATCTGCTTGTAGTGTACAGGGACCAGTTTGCATACATTTAATAGTTACCACTTGTAAATATTTGTCTTTGTCATTTAATAAGATTTGTTTCAGCACTGGACCATGGTGGGATCACATTTGGTGTGACGATATTTAGACAAAAGAATGCCTGGACTTGAGGCTGTCCTGCTTCTCAAGGACTGATATGTGTATATTTGCATAAACATGGTTTCAGAGCAATGAAAGCATTCCCTCTATTTTTGGGGTATAATGCCTAGCACTGTCTTCAGACCCCCTGGTAATTTTGGGGGAGTATCAGTATTTGTTAAGGATACCATCAACTAATGATGGATTCCTTGGGACACCACATGTGAACTCCTAGAAGGCCAAATCAGCCTACACAAGACTAATTACCACTTTATAACAAGCTATAGAACACCCTTCATGTCCCCTTCTGAGCATGATAGCTACCTTAATAACATAACTGAAGTCTGCATTAACCCAAACACAATTGTACTTGGGGAAGTGAAGTATCTGCACTACCTGGGGTAGGCATGGCCAAAACGTCTTAGACATTATAAATACTAAGACCCTTGTCCAGTTATTTACCTATTCCACTAGGGGCCCCAATACCCCAGGTCTTATCCTCACAAATATGGCTGCTTCTTGCACAAATTCATATGCATAATTTTCCCTTTTTATATCAAGCCATAAATCAGTGATCATTTTCTTTAAAAATGGTGGAACATCTCTTGCAAATACCACTGTGTTCATGGACCTCTCAAAAGTGATCCTTTATTAGTTACTTCCTGCCCTAAATAAATGCTGCTGTAATTATCATTTGATGGATCCCCTTGTTAGAGCTGCTACCTATACCTTTTACTTCAACTTCCACTTAAACAGTTGTAATGATAAGGGAAGGACTGTGGCTGACCAAGTTCGCAGATGACTACAAACTGGGCGCCATAATCGACTCTCCAGCCGACACAAGCATCCTCCAAAAGGGCCTCATAGAAACAGACAACTGGTGCCAGAGCCATGGCCTCAAGCTAAATGCCAAAAAGTGTATAGTCATCCCCTTTGGCAAAAACAAAGTGCCCACAAATTACCACATAGGTGATAATCCATTAAGTACAGAAGAACTAATTAGGGACCTGGGGACCCAAGTTGATAGCAATCTCTCATTTGACAACCACATGGCCAAAGTGGTTAGAAAAACATTTTATATAGCCCACCTAATCATGAAGGGATTCAGATCTAGGTCAGGGGAGGTCATCATGCTTCTTTACTCATCCCTCATCAGGCCCATAATTGAGTACAATGCCCCTTTTGGGATGTACCTTACCAGACACCTGCAGCAACTGGAAAGACCCCAAAAGTACCTCACCAAGAGGATCAAAGGGCTCATACAGATGCCATATGCTGCCTGGTTAAAGAAACTCCAGCTCTACTCAGTGGCATACCGCCTGTTCAGAGGCGATCTGTGCCTGACGTATAAAGCCATGTCCAACCCGGAATTAATGGACATGCTGCACCTCAGAAAATCCAAATCCCATCGAGCTACGCGCTCGAGAGACTTGAACCTCAGCACTGAAATAAATAGGACATGCTGGAGGGACAGATTCATAACCCAGAGGCTACCTTCACTCTGGAATAAAATCCCAGTCCAGGTTAGGCAGAGTCCCTCATTGACTCTCTTCAAGAGGAATCTTGATGAGTGGATGGGAGATCATAGGTTTACCCCGGGTATCACTTCTGTGTCACTGTTAGACAGAGGCACAGTATACTAACCTCGAAAAAGGGCATAGCAAAATAAATTTAAAATGGGTGGCGAAAGCCAAACACATTCTGGCTAGGCTTATAAATGCCCTAGGGCAGATAGCCAAGTATGAACCTATGAACCTATGAACCTATACCTATCCGCAAAAAATATACGGTCCCTATCTGCAACAAATTTACTGAGAAATTTAAAAACAAACCCCTATAGTGGAAGTTCTATATAAATGATATAACAACAGAAAGAAATTGCTCAGTGTTTATAAGAGGTCTCTCTCTGTTTACCTTAACAGCACATTGTATTCAGAGATTCATGGATTCATAGGTGAAGCAGATAAGAGCTTATCTGCCTAACAAGTTCTAATAAAAAGACTGAACTACAATGAACTACCCCCAGGGTCTTAATGTAGTTTAACCTGCTTTTATATATATTCTGGCCAGGATCACTGTTGCCTTTTAGCTGACAGGGAAGTTACAGTTGATTTGTCACAAACATGAACCTTGCTTCAGGAACCAGAATATCTCAAAATAGCTAAAAAAAGATACCACAGAGTGACTCCTAAACCGGAAAAGAACAAGACTCAACTGGCTCCCATGGCACTAGAAGGTAACTGTAGAATTTCCTTTACTTTGTTTATTGACACCTTCGACCATAACTGTCGAGGTTGCCAGCACATTACTTACCACCAAATTCAGGTAAGCTCAGTTATCCAATTGACTTTAGTTTAGAGAAATTGGTTAATCAGCATATTTTTGAGAAGTGGGAGACAATCAGAGTTCTCAGAGAAAAAACAGTCAGAAATGGGGAAAACATGCAAAATCCACATAGTCATGAACTCCAAGATGTCCTTCTATTCCTATGCTGCTGTATTCTTGGTGTGGGATTTCCCGCCACAGGTGACCCATATGTTGGCTCCTCTAGAAAAGCTTCAGCGTGGCTGCTGTAGTTGTGTGGGATGTCACACTTAGGGCCATAAACCAGGGGCCTTAAATCTGATGTATGCATACATAGACCTCAGAACTTTTCAGCCGCAGACGACCATATCATTGTGTGCTTCGATCCTTCACCACAAGACGTCTACAAACTAAGTACCCCGTTGTTTTTTTTTCTTCTTTGACTTCTAGCTAAAGCTTGGTTTATTGTAGAAACCTTTAGCCAATGTCAGCTAAAAAGGTTAAATGCCAATGCGGGTGCCAGATACCACATAAAGATATGTATGACCACTGCGTTTTTTGCATAGGCCGAGAGCATGACCATACTGCTTGCTCAATCTGCCAGTCCTTTGCTCCTAAGACCCTACACAGCTGTCTGCTCTCAATCTATATCTAGAAAATGAGCGACTTTAAAAATTAGCGCTAAGGATGTATCTGTTTCGGAAGCTCTGACTGAACCGCTGTGGAGGAAGGCCAAGATTCCTAGGCCCAGTTCCACTGTCTCTCCACTTTTGGATGCCCCACCACCTGCCAACTTAGGAGTTGAGGGACGTCCGTCACATCCATCTACTTTGATGGCGACCTTCGAGGAAGCCACATCTCAGATGATGACTAGCACATCCACGGAGCTTACTCAGACATCAGCTACAGCCAAGGTCGAGGGGGAACCAGACATAGTCGGGCCTCAGACAGGGATCTCTCCTACCGACACTGCTACCCTTAGCCATGCACCCGATTCCAGGCCTTCACCTAAGACTACTCCAATAGAAAAGAAGCAGAAAACCAAACATCTGGCTACACCCGGTGAAGGGCTACCTGAGTGACAGTCCTTCACCTCATCCTTGATGCAGGCCTTCATGGCCTTTAGGTCTACAGCCTCTTTTTCATCTACCCTTCCTCTCCTCAGCTCTAGGCCTGCCTCTGAGTCCTCTCTTCCACCACCCACTTCACAAGACAGGGAAGAAGAGCAAGAGGCCTATTATTCATCTTCAGATGAATCAATCTCATGTTGTTGTTGTCTTAAGTCTTTTCCCGGTTAGGGGTCGCCACAGAGGAACTCCGTTCCACTAATGATTGGCAGTAGATTTTCACGAACGCCGAGGTACCAGCTCAACATTCAACCTAGAACAAATATACCTCTCAAATACCTCTCCTCAAGAATGTTACTCCCCAGATGAAGAATCCATCGAAGGGACTCCCCTCCAGAGGATATCACCTTTGGAGACACCATAGCCAAAATGAAGGAATACTTCAAATAGGACACTTCACAAATGTCTGATACTCAAAAAAGGTATTTTGAATTGCTACAAGTGGAATCTGCCTCCCCTTCTGCCATTCCTCCTGTCATCCCTGCTTATTTAGATGTGTCTTCCTCAGCACCTAAGACCTCAGGCTCTCAGCCCCCTGCCCCTAAGAGGCCAGATCACGTCTACAAAGTACCTGATGACAAGAAATTTATAGTCCAACCACCCCTGGTAGATCCTGCTATTATTGCAGTATCACCAGATAAGCAATCCAGACTGATTCCATCTGCCTCTCTCCTACCTACAGACAAGGACAGTAAAACTATGGATAGAATTGTAAAGAAGGTTTACAACTCATCCACATTGGCCTTTAGTGCCATCAACTATCAAACCCATATGACCCACCCTAGGATCTGAACTTCATCCTTGAAAAGCTCACACAGTCCCCATTTGAGCCCGCTAGTATGGCTACTCTGCAAATGTGCACTTGGAAGACAGTACTGCTAGTGGCTATAACTTCAGCCAGGAGGGTGTCAGAATTACAGGTTCTAATGGCCTGCCTTCCATACACTACCTTCCACAAGGACAGGGTAACTCTATGAACCAACCCTTCTTTTATGCCTAAAGTGATCAAGGATCTGTCCTTAAACCAATCTATTCATCTATCCACCTTCTTCCCATCACCTACCAATACAAGTGAAAGAATACTCCACTCCCTGGATGCACACAGACAGCTAAGATTTTACCTACGCAAAACCAAATCCATAAGAAAATCCAATTAGCTTTTTGTTTCTTCCACCCCAAGGTCCTGAGCAAAGCAATCTCCAAACAAACCATCACATGCTGGATTATTTTATTTATTAACCAGGAAAGTCTGCCTTGAAACAAAGCCAATTTTCAGCAGAGGCCCAGGGAGAAATGCTCCAGATTCATGTCTTTGTAATGTGGAAGGAAACCGGAGCACCTGGAAGAAACCTACACAAACGCAGGGAAGACATGCAGACTCCCCACAGAAGGCAACCCAGCCAAGAATAGAACCAGAGAACCTCTTGCTGTGAGGCAACAATGCTACCGCTGCACCACTGCACCATCCCAATTAGAAAAACGATTTGCCTATGTTACTCACACCATGGCAAAAATCTCCCACAGGGAGTAAAGGCTCACTGTACCAGGGCAGTAGCAGCCTGCAAAGCCTTCTTAAAAGGCATGGACACTGCATCCATATTAGATGCAGCCACATGGTCCACCATTCACACTTTCACCAAACACTACATGTTAGACAATGTCTCCAGAGCACGTGCAGGGTTTGCCAAAGCAATCCTGTAGGGCTTTGTGTAATCAGCTACTTCTACCTCCTCCCTTCCTTCGATCTAAGCTGTGGTACTCTCCCACACCAAGAATACTGCAACATAAGAATAGAAGGACATAGACTATTTGGGTAATATTTTACCATATCCATATATGCCTTTCTCTTCCATGTTGCAGTATTCCTTCCTACCCACCTACCCCCCCCCTTCTCTATGCTCTCTCTTATTACTGACCTGTCTTAGGTCTCCTGTTGGTTATACCCTACCCCATGACCAATTTAACCACCAAATGGCTCTTTGATCCTATGCCTGATCACATGCTACTCTATTTTGACCTGTCCTGCTGGGCTTTTAAGTTCTAAGGTCTGTGCGTGCAGACATTACATTTAAGGTCCCTAGTATATGGCGCTACATGTGATGTCCCATGCAAATACAGCGGCCAAGCAGAAGCTTTTGTATAGGAGCCGATGTATGAGGTGGGAAATCCCACACCATGAATACTGCAGCATGGAAGAGAAGGACATCTATGGTTACGGTAAGATTTTACACAACTATTCTTTCTGAAACTATGAGGCAGAGCTCATTCCAGCGAGGCAACTATGTTGCCTGATATCAAAGCTGGCATAAAAGTTGTTCTGAGCATAATAAATGACTGAACAGTAATTTAGCTTAAAAGCTCGCTAATCTCCCTTGTTAGCTTTAACTGCCTTAAGTGGGTATGTTCTTACATGTGACATACAACTCAATATGCCATTGTATTTTTAAATCAGAATCTCATGCCTTGTTTGGAAAGATGGCTACATTTAAACCTTAGTTTGTATTATTCCATTACTGTAAATGCAACAGGGTATTAGCTGAAAAGGGACTATTTTGATCTATCCCACTAACCTGCTCAAAGCAAATAAATAATCCCCCAACACACAAACGCATATACCCCAATCTAGTTGGCATCAAAGAAAGTGGAAAACAATGCTTCTGGGTCTATATATAGCCCACTTCACATGGCAGGAGGTTCTGCTTCAGTCCATAATACTAGTAGTAGACGGGACGCATTTTACTTTGTATGTCCGGGATGCAATGCCTTACCATACCCTACCCTACTCTTGAAACAGCCATGCTTTTTCCGGAGATTCCATATGTTAAGTATGTGGTATACAGTCTGCCATTTTCAAACAGAATGCCATGGCCCATTTACACTGTAAGAGTTACAGGGCTGAATTATTTTGTGGCAGTCACTTTTAACAGGAAATAGTATGACCATCATCATTTTAGGGCAGAACCAAAGTGTGGTGGTGCAAATCTTCAGTTAGTACAAGGCCTGAACAGCCTCCAGCACTGGTAGTTTCTATGCTGGAGCACATATCGATGACTAATTTAATAGAGAAAGTGGAGAGGAACAGTGACCTTTTATTTGTCTAATTATTATTGCTAATGGTTTTACAATGCAATGAAAATGAACGTTACGACAGAAGGTGTACTAGTGATCAGGAATGAAGGAACTAAGCTGGTACCTGCTAAAATACTGTCACATAACTATAGAAATTATATTATCATTAGCTGATAGGGTTCTATAGTCATGTGATAACATCACATGACTAGCACTGCCTGAACAATGTGACATGGTGCATCCTATTATGATGAGGAAGTTGTTTCAGTCCACAGAGCTCTCATGTCTTGCCATTGTTCTGTTATTGCACAGACAGCATGGGACAGAAATCATCAGTATGTCTGAAATTGGATGTTTCAAGATGGCTTGAGGCATGTAAAACAGCAGCACTACCTGACAGGGTACCTAATTTCATGAAAGGACTTTGGCTGAGATACACTGTCTGAGACAAATGCAATAGAAAAGTATCATTAGAAGAAACCCTAAAGGAATGAGTGAACAAATGACTTTATAGAGATTGTCCAAGTGACAGCTGTCAAAATGCAATACCTTGCACTGCTTTCTTTCTTATTACTCCACTAATCCAGACTACGCACAAATCTGTTCAGGGATGACATCAGTCCAGAAGACTGGTTTCATACTCTACTTATAGTGAGTAACTGAATAGTGCCATATGGAGGCTGTGGGAGTTAAACTTAAGCCTAAAATGTGTAACTCGTTTGCTGTTTATTGCCTGTTAATGCAATTTCTTTTCTAGCAATAAAAAGAACCTGGCACTGGGACAGAGGCTTAGGGCTTTGAGCTGTAGTTCCTGCAATGAAGGTTTATAGTTTCTCACCCCTCATTTACCTACTGTGTGCCTGAGCAAGTCACTTAACCAGCCAGTGGTTGGGAGCAGGTGGGAATTTGCACTAGTCTTTTCTCTGGTCCCACGGACTGAAAGCTTATGACCTGATCCATACCAGTGAGTGTAAAGGTATATGACCCATGAACTGATCCATGGCAGTAAACGTATATGACCCATGAACTGACCTGTGGTAGTAAAAGTATATGACCCATGAACTGAGCCTTGGTGCTAAAAGTGTATGACCAATGAACTGATCCATGGTAGTAAAGGTATATGACCCATGAACTGACCCTTGGTAGTGAAGGTATATGACCCATGAACTCTCCTGTGGTAGTAAACGTATACGACCCATGAACTGACCTGTGGTAGTAAAAGTATATGACCCATGAACTGAGCCTTGGTGCTAAAAGTGTATGACCAATGAACTGATCCATGGTAGTAAAGGTATATGACCCATGAACTGACCCTTGGTAGTGAAGGTATATGACCCATGAACTCTCCTGTGGTAGTAAAAGTATATGACCCATGAACTGATTCTTGGTAGTAAAGGTATATGACCTATGAACTGACCCGTGGTAGTGAAGGTATATGACCCATGAACTGATCCTTGGTAGTGAAGGTATATGACCCATGAACTCTCCTGTGGTAGTAAAAGTATATGACCTATGAACTGACCCGTGGTAGTAAAGGTATATGACCTATGAACTGACCCTGTGGTAGTAAAGGTATATGACCCATGAACTGACCCGTGGTAGTAAAGGTATATGACCTATGAACTGACCCGTGGTAGTAAAGGTATATGACCTATGAACTGACCCGTGGTACTAAAGGTATGACTCATCAGTCCCTCCATTTTCATTGTTTACTTTATTTAATGCAGGATCTTGGGGCACTGGAGGCAGAAAACAATTCCATACAAGAGGATCCAACATACTGGACCTCATACTAACAAATATGGGAGAATGCTGTACCTCCCAATGTCTCGTCCTCTATGATAAGGTCTGAACCATAAAGCTGTTTCTTTATAAATCAAAATCAGCTCTGATATCCCAGTAAAACCTGAAACAGGTAGGAACTATTTCAAGGCAAACTACCTTTCTTTAAATGATAGTTTGTCAAAATTCAATGCCCCTCCAAACTCCGAGAACACATCAGATTACACTGAATTATTTATATATTTAGCCATTTATTTATTTTTCCTTTGTTGACTAGAGTACTCCCAGTAGGCTCTTAGCCTCTTTTTGGGGGAGACCCAAGGTGATGGTATCAGGGAACTTCCCCTAGTCTTTTCGATAGGTGCCATGGGATCTTTTACATCCACTTGAGCTACCACCAGCTCAAGCAGATGAGGCTTCAGTTTAATGTCTTATTCATAGGATGACATACTTAGGAGACCCCCCCCCCACATGCTACACTGCAGTGTAATCAATTAATCTTCAAACCACCCTTCTGGCATCCCAAATTAAACAGGATATAGAACCATATTAATCAAATAGCGCCTTAATTTGTAACTATAGCAGCATTACCCTCCATCCGTCATATTTTATACAACTGATAATTCCTTGCCATCTTTACCTATACCTTACACTACTATTAGCGCTATATAGGCCCCTAACCTTTCTTTCCCCCTTCTGCTTTTTCCCTATCCGTTCCCTACTCTTTACTAATAAACACATACGTGTATATCTCCTACTTCCCCTCTCCTGTCCATTATAATAAACCAAAATGATTTAACTGTCAAGGTCTGAATCATATAATTGTAATGACCACTTGTCTCATGTGTATAGTCTCCTTAGTAATATCTAGTATCTGCAGTTAATGTGCAAGTATTTTTCATCTAATATATGTAAAAATAATCTGCTATCCATTATTGTATATTCTTTCTTGCAAGCAAAAATGTTTATTGTTGCTCCGTAATAAGCGAATGTAATATGCTAATTGTCCGTGAAGCTTTTCTTCCTGGGTCTCTGTTTGAAAATGGGTACCCACCCAGTAAGACTTTCCCAGTAAACAAATGTTAAATAAATAAAATAAAGTGATGACAAAAAAACAGAAGGGTAATTTCCATAAAGATAAAAAAACGCTCTCATCTAATTAAACAGGCAAATAAGAAGGCTAATTAGGTCCAACAAGGTCAACTTTGAGAGTAAGATAGCCTCCCAGGTAAAAGGTAACGGTAAGATCTTCTACAGCTATATAGGAAACTTCAAGGGTAGCACACAGCAATGTGTTGACCTGCTGGTTAATGGTGCCACATTTACCATGTTTGGTAATATAGTGAACCTGTTAGCAGACAAATTCAGTTACAGCTTTATCCCCCCCAACAATTCTTCCAAGAAATGCCCTCAAAGATAGACCCTCCAGCTATAACTGGGGAGCATGAACTGGCTGCACTTGCTAAAGCCAAGAATACAGCCTCATTGCACCCCAAAAACATCCCAGAATGCCTCCGGAACAGTCTGAAATATGACTTATCAACACCACTGAAGTCACTGTTTACTATTGTCTTAAAACAGACTTTGTGCCATGTGAATGGAGGACTCTGAAGGTCACCCCCCCCCCTTCATAAGGGAGGGCATTTAACATAGCTTAAAAACTACAGCCCTGTTAGTCTGACTAGTTTTATTTGCAAAGCCATGGAAAGAATTATAGGTTCACAGGTTCATAGGTAGGTACTAGGCTATCTGCCCGAAGGCATTTATAAGCCTAGCCAGAATGTGCTGGCTTTCGCCGCCCCCTTAGATTAGTTCCCTGTGCCTCTGTCCAGCAGAGCCACTGAAGTGATCCCCGGAGTAAACTTTCTGTTTCCCATTCACTAGTCAAGATTTCTCTTGAAGAGTGTTAGCGAGGAGCTCTGCCTAATGTAGAATGGAATTCCAAAGCATGGGAAGTCTATGTGACAGGAATCTATCCCTCCAGCACGTCCTATTTATTGTTGTGGTGAGGTTTAGATCCCTAGAGCCTGTGACTCGAGGGGATAAGCTTTTCTTTAGGTGGAGCATGTCGATCAGTTCTGGGTTGGACATGGCCTTGTATGTCAGGCAGAGATCACCTCTGAGTAGGCGGTATGCAACCGAGTACAGCTGGAGTTTCTTCAGTCGAGCTGCATAGGGCATCTGTTTGAGGCCAGTGATCCTCTTGGTGAGGTACTTCTGTGGTCTTTCCAGCTGTTGCAGGTGTCTTGTAAGATACATCCCAAATGGGGCGTTGTACTCTATGATGGGTCTGATGAGCGATGAGTAGAGGAGCACATTGACCTCTTTTGATCTGGATGCGAACCCTTTTGTGATAAGGTGTACCACGTAGAAGGATTTTCTAACATCTTTGGCAATGTGATTATCAAATGAGAGTTTACTATCTACTTGGGTCCCCAGATCCCTTATTACGTCTTCTGTATTTAGGAGACTACCACCTATGTAGTAGTTTGTGGGTACTTTTTTTTTCCAAAGGGGATGACTGTGAACTTTTAGGCATTTAGCTTGAGGCCATGATTTTTACACCAGGTGTCCGTCTCAGTGAGATCCTTTTGTAGGATGTCTGTGTCAGCCAGAGAGTCAATTATAGCCCCTGGTTTGCAGTTGTCTGCGAACTTGGTCAGCCATAGTCCTTCTGTGCTTGCCTGTCCCTCTGAGAAGTATATGCTGAACAGGAGGGGTCCTAGGACCGAGCCCTGGGGAATGCCACTTGTAACTGGTTTAGAGTCAGACCTAGCTCTCGCAACTCTTACCATGTGGGTTCTGTCCGTGAGCCAGTTGGCAACCCATCTTGTGACATTGGGGTTTATGTTCAGGCTGGTGAGCTTGTCTATAATACCAGAATGGGGAATGGTGTCAAAGGCCTTTGCGAGGTCTAGGTAGGCTGTGTATACCACCTTTCCCTCGTCTATAGCCTTGGTAACTGTCTCAAAGAAGTCTCCCAGGTTTAGGAGGCATGATCTGCCCTTAAAGCCGAACTGGGTAGGATCCAATGTTTGGAGGCTCCCAATGTCTCTGTCAATGAGTTCCATGATGATACACTCCATAGCCTTTCAGACCAAGCTAGTCAGGGTTATAGGGCGATAGTACCTGGGGTCTGTTGTAGCTCCACCTTTGTGGAGCTGAATAACCATTCCTGTGTGCCACTCTATGGGTACGTAACCTGTGGAGAGGCTGAGTTTGAATGAAGTATTTAGGTTAGGGGTTAGTTTGTCTTTGAGCTCATGTAGGATGCAGCCTGGGACACCATCCAGTCCCATTGATGCTGTGTTTTTGGCTTTGGAGAGGGCTGTTTTAACCTGAGTGTCTGCGATTTCAGGAGCTGTACATCCTTCTGGCATGGTTATGGGCCCTTTTGGGGTTGAGAAGGGGGTGAAGTTTGCAATGAACCTGTCTGCCAGGATGTTGGCAATATCAGTCAGTTCAGTGTATTTTGTACCATTCTGCACTAACTCCGAGCAGATCCGAGCATTGCAACTTAGATTCTTGACATTGCTAAAGAATGCCTTTTGGTTATTTATTATTGTGATAATTAACAGCAATGACATAGGAGACTCCCACCCTACACTGGATCCATCCCAATTTGGCTTTGTCAGAGGAAGGTCATGCATATTGAAATTGGTGGACTTCTTTGAAAAGGTCAGTAAAGCAAAAGATGAGGAGAAAGTGGTGTGTCCCACTGACCTCAATCTGGCTAAAGCATCTGACACAATACCCTACTCAGACCTTGTCAATAAATGTAAATCACTAGGCATAAATCCCTTTATAATATGCTGGATAGCTAACTGGTTAATAGATTGGATGCAAGAGGTTACAGTCATTGAGGCCACCTCCACAAAAAGGCTGGTCACCAGTGGAGTCTATCAAGGCTTAGTCCTGAGACTGCTCCTCTTTGGCATCTACTTCTCGGTGGTAAAAGCCAATGTCAACAACCTCTGGCTGACAATGTTTGCAGATGATTGGAAACTGGTAACAGTCAATGAATCTCCCTAAGATGGCTTAAAACCCACTGCAAATAAATGCATTATACAACCTTTTAGGATATTGGCCACCCTAGGCAACTATGTCATCAATAAACACACATAAAGGTTGATTCACTAGTCAGGGATCTGTGAACTCAAAGATAATAACCTAGTGTTCAACTAATGTGTGCAAGGTAGTAAGAAAATCCTTCTATGTTGCTGAACTTATAAGTAAGGGTATGGCATTTAGGTCTGGAAAGGTCATTGTACCACTGTACTTGGCCCAGAGCAGACCCATTGTAGAGTATAATGCCTCCTTTAGTGTGTGCCCACACCAGAAATATGCACCAGCTGGAATGCACACAAAGGTTCCTTACAATAAAAAAAAAACAGGGATTAAATGAAATGCCCTATGCTGATCACCACAAAGCCTTTCTCGCTACTCTGTATCATACAGACTACTGACAGGTGATCTTTGCCTGGCATACAAGGCTTTCCTGGACACTGATTTGATGAACCTTTTGCACATCCACAAAACAAAAAGCATCAGAAGTACTAGATTAAAAAAACTAAATGTTGCTTGTGACATAAGTAGGACATGTTGGAGAGACAGATATGTTTGTCAGAGAATTCCCATTCTCTGGAACAGGATCCTCATCCATGTGAAGAGAATTCATCCCAAACTCTTTTTAAGTGCAACTTGAACCAATGGATGGGTAATCAGAAATTCACCCCTCATCTGGCACCTATGTATCTGATGGACAGAGGCATCAGTAAACCACTCCCTATATAAATCAAATTTGTGGGTCACGTTTGGGTTGCACTGCTAGGCTTACAAGGCCCCTAGTAGTCATCAGCCTAGTGCACAGCTGTCAACCTATGAGAGGTTGGTACATCACTGTTAACATACCAAAGACACACTGACAGCTACAGATTAATCTGAGGACAGCGACAATTGCCCTGTCTTTCAGGTGTTTTCTGTTTCTGCTAACTACACAAGTGTGACGATTATAATCAGTGAAAGGAAAATGTGCAAAAATGAATGAACCTCAAGAAAGAATGACATGTTTTTCTTGCATTGGTGTTATCATATCAAAAGTTTCATTCCTTACTGGTGCTGTTCTTGCACTCTGCAGAAAATTATAATACACTTGTAAAATATGCTGTTTAAGACCCACTTATCGTCTTTGTTCTGTCAGCTGCACAGTTAAGCTGTAGTGGAATTTATAAAATAAGACAATATTTCTTGTCTTATTGCTGTTGCTTTTTGGGTCGGCAATTAGGAATAAATTTGCACTTAATGTGAAGACTGTAATATGCATTTTATTATTCCGTGCCTACACATCCCATCTGGAAATACTGTCTTTGCACTCTCATTATGTTGGGATAGGCTTAGAGTTCATCATTTCTGATGAAGCAGCCAGGTGTAAAGAGTTTCATATTTCTCCTTTCTATTCCATGGATAAATCATTTGGCAGATTTTCCAACAGTGAATAAATCATCAAAGATGCTTATGATGTTTTATTGTCTAGAAAATGAATGACAGTGTACATGAATAAAACTTGCTGGAATCAAACCTATTTTCCACTGTTTTTGTGGAGTTCCCTTTTATTATACCTGGAGATATTTATGCAACTACTGATCCCTGTAGATTTCCCCATTATTTGGCTTCTATGGTAATGGAAACAAATCACAGTGTTAGAAAAAGAAGCTTTTTAGCGTTTGTCTCGCTTTTTAAGTTTGAAGTGACATTTGGCACAGTATCAGGTGTAGAGCAATTTGCATACATCTGCACTAAAAAGAGACTGCAAAACAGACAGCTGTTTGTAATTAGTGCTGACAGCTCCCAAACTAGGCAAAGGGCTTTAAAAAGAACATATGGGTATAAAATAAGGCACAAATGCTTTTTAATTCAAACATGCATTCATATATTGTGCCAATATGATTCTTCCCTCATCCATAATTTTATGTCCCTTTTATTGCCAGAAGAGAGAAGGCTGAAGGAATAGTTTAAGAAAGCTGCATCTATGCCTTTATTCACTGAAAAAGTGTTACTAGTATACCTCAATATGTCATTAAAATGTTATGAAGTCTAGCGTTGTGAAAGTTTGTTACACAGAAGCCCTATGCAAGTTGTATTTTACTTCGCTGGAAAAAAACAAAGAGCTGGAAAAAAATGTCAGTATGTATACAGTGAGTACCACCATGGCTAGACACTGACAGACAATACGCAGAGCACTCTGACCATATACCAACAGCAAAGGCTAGGCCCAGCTGGTGTAGGCAATGTCCAAACCACAGTGCCAAGAGATTTATTAGTGTATAGACATCTGCTTATGTAGCTACCCTGCAAAGGACTTTCACTAAAAATGATGTGAGGTGCTGTGCATGGTGAGGAATGCAATACGGTCAGTACTCTCTGCATGCCTGCCACATTTTTTATGACTACAATCCACAGAGTCATTATCATTCTTATTTTACTGGAAATGTGATTGCAACAGTCTGTTTCTAGGGACTGCTAATATAATAACAATTTATTAAAAACTGTCTATTAACTGTTGGGAGACTAGCATAGTTTTGTAAGAGCTATATACTTCTTGTCTGCAAATTGAGCTTTGCTGAACAGCTTTTGGAGAAACCTTGAGAAAACTCCCTCTAGAGAGACCCAAAATAGTTTTCATACTAACTTGCTGAGAACACCATGGAAATACTCCTATACTTTTTTCAATAATGGCCAACAAATCATTTACATCCAGATTATCTATGACCAAATCAGGCAGCCAAGGCCCCACATTAAGGTCTCACCTGAAGTGCAGCACACAAGGAATTCAGCCCCCCCCCCTTTTATGTTGCACTAAAGTGTCAATACTGGAACATTATTCCAAATACATTGTGAAGGGCTAAAGCTCACATCCTATTGATATTCTAACAGCAAATGTAAATGTACTGCTTATAATATATAGTTTGGCTTTACTTTTTATTTATTTATTTATTTATTTTGGCAAAGTGCCAGTTCCGTAAAATGTTTTGGCAATATGGCATTCTCTAAGAAGGGATTCAATGAGTAGTACATTCCAACAAAAATGCATCTGCTAATGTTGGGTTGTTTGCATTGGAAAGGGCAAAGGTGGAAGAAGAAAAATTTCTAGAATAAATAGACAACAAAATTATGGTATGGAATCTGATGTGTAGTTGGCAGTCAACTGATCTTAAATGAACCAATAACCAAGTACACCTTGGAAAACACACTGGAACCAGTATGAAATCACCACAATAATATAAAAACACGAAAGTTGTGATAAAACACAAAATTTTATAATATAATCCAATTTAGGGCTTCCGTCAGAATATAACAATAGACTTCTTCAGAATGATTAAAATACAAACCAAGACACTGCTATAAATACATTTGAATCAATCACATGCTGTCCTCAACCAATAAAAACTTTCTAAATCATTACATCATTTTAAAGTCATCATATAAAACTATTCTTAAAATTAATCTAAATAACGCTGTCATATAGGTCTTGAGATGTCGCAAACATCAAAAAACATATTTAATACCATGTCTAACATAAACTTGTAGTGGATAAATAACATGAAAAAAAATAACTCAATAATTCAAAAAACATACTCTACCTACTCTATAAGATGTCACAAACAGTACCCTTAATCTTGTAAGAACGTAGTTTAAGATAGCTAGCAATGCTGATACTGTCATTGAAGCCATGGGATATATGGCCATTGAATTTTATCTGCCACCTTAACTCTTTGAATTCCAATAAATCCACCCAAGGACCTCCCCTGGGATCTCTATTACCCCATCAATGACAGTAAATTTAAACTCATGGGTGGGGTGCTTTTCTAAGTGCCTATACAGAGCATTGTTGGTGTTAAGATTTCTCATATCCCTCACATGCTCATAGACATGCTCCTTAAACTTTCTTTTTGTTTTACCTATGTAGAAATTGTGACACTGTGAACATAGAGCCACATACACCACCTGCACTGAACTACAAGTAAAAGAACCATTGATTTTAATGGTCACCTGGTTCACCCTGACTTTGTATTCAAAATAAAGGCACATCGTGAACACTGTCCACACTTTCTCATGCCTATTTTCCTATTACTCAGAACAACTGAGTGGTTCATCTCCAATAGATTTTTAACAGTGTAACCTCTTTTAAATACAGTCTGAGGTTCAACACCCAACTTTAACAAAGTGTCATCCTGCCCACATAAAATATTCCAGTCTTTAAAAATAATGTTTTGAATGTGGGCATGATCTGTGGTAAACCTTGTATCAAAGGAACAAACATAATCATTTGCTAAGTGGATTTTATTCAATCCAGGATTTACAGTGGTTGCAACTCCTGAGTTGTTAAGAATAGCTCCCTGTGCTCTTTTTTCGCTCACTTCCACCATAACCTTATCTAACAGTTCAATCAGGTACTCTCTACCTCTAAAAAAATTTCCCTCAATTTATCATACTGCACTAAAAGTTCTTTTTCATTAGTGACCATACATGCAATCCTCACGTATTGGCCCTTCACAATGCCGCTTTTCACATGTTCAGGATGACAACTGCGGTAATATAAAAGGCTGTTACTGTAAGTCAGTTTCCTAAATAAATCACTAACATATTGATGTTTATCTAAGTCTTTTTTGATATTGACATCCAAATAATTGATACTCTCAACCTGGTGTATATAAGTGAATTTTAAAAAGTTGGTGGTACTGTTGATGTAGACTATGAACTCAGAAACTTCATTACGGTCACCTGTCCGTAAAAAAAAAATAAATAAATCATCAATATAATGGAGATATAACTTCCACTTGTTGTTGAACATAGAGGGCAAAAGAAATTTCTTTTCCCATACAAGCGTGATAATGTTGGCAAAAATGGTTGCACATACTGCACCAATGCCTGACTTCTGCAAAAAATATTCACCTTGAAAAAAAATTAAATTGTTCTTAAGAACTAATTCCATAAGGGTAACCAAAACCCCCACTTCATTATTATCAAAGTAACAAGTATCGAAAAAAAATTCTTCAAACCATTCTATCCCTAAATCATGCGGGATAGAATTAAACAAGTTGACCACATCAACAGTTAAAAAAGTAGTGTTTTCGTCATAATCAAAACTATTCATTTCCTCCAAAAACTTCCATGAATCAATACAAAGGTGACTTTCATACTTCAATACATCTTTTAACATAAAATCTATGTATTTGGCAAGAGTATGCGTTTTTGAACCTTGTGCACTGACTATGGGTCTCATGGGGGGGGGGGGTGAATATCTTTGCGTATCTTGGGGATCCCGAAATCTTGTAATAAGAGATATTAACAACATTTAAAGAAACTTCCTCATACAAAGTGTCATCTAGCAAAAAAACATTCATTTTGTTGACATAATCACAATTCGATATAATTATAACCCATCCCCCTTATCTGGTTTCATAAGACGTAAATTTTTATCTTTGCAAAGTGTTAATAATAACTTCCTTTCAGAAATGGACAAATTGTCATCAAAAAAACCTTTATCAGAATTCAATAAGGTTCGAAAATTAAATGCATAAAGTTTATCAAACAATAATAAACAGTTGACAACTGGAGGGTTAAACAAATGCTTTTACGTAATACATTACTGTTATGTCTTCCTAAAGCATTGTTAAACATAATTTTAAAGTTTAGGCTCCTCACAAAATATTTTAAATCCAAAACCAAATCAGCAATATTAGTGTACCTAGCTGGTGCAAAATTAAAACCTTTACTAAAAAAATCAGCTGCCATGGTGTCAAAAGTTTGTGATGAAAAGTTATAGAGAGTAAAGTCACCTTTAGTGTTGAGAATATAAATAGGGAAGTCAGCGACCGCTTCAGGGATGTTGTTATCTATTAACTAACAGTTATCACTGTCTATTTCCACCTGGAATCTTGAATGCGAGATGACTGCGTCTGCTGTTGCTGATAAAAGGGTTTTCGGTAGTTCCATTGGGATCTGTAGTTTACTTGGCATCCTTGATTGTGTATACGTTCAGGCCTCCTCTGTAAATGCCGCCCCAATGGGGCCTGATTTGTGGAAACAGGAGTATTATGCTCAACTTGTCTAGGGCCGTCATTGGTGTTAATCTGTGCCATATGGGCATGCATGTAAACTAGAAGGAGGCTTGGGATAGGCCGATCCCGAAGAGTATGCCTTTCTGTCTAAAGTTTACTTTCCTTCTGTTTTTTAATGTCCATAGTCAACTTGTCAGTTCTTTCAAAAACAGCGTAGTATAGGGAAGCAGATCTTTCAAAAACTAAATCATCACGCAAAGTTTTGTCCAACTTGGTTAACTCGTGCTGCAAGTTGTTAGTAACTGAAATAGTACGCTTAATAAGTATGCCCATTAACTCACAGCCTTGTTTATCAAACAGGCTTAGTAACTCACGATGTAAAGGGGAATCCAAAACCAAGCCAGTTGGATACTTCCACTGTCTTAGTCCCTTAGGGACTATCCAGGTTTTTAATACACTCCTCAAAACGCATATTTTCAATTTGTAATTTTCTGCACTTTGCTAATTTGTTTTCATGGTGAGTAGAGACTGTTTAAAAGTCTGTGTCTCCCTAGGAACAGGACCATTAAAAGTAAGGTCTCTATTAAACTTAAAATTGAAAACTTGTATTTTGGGGAGTGATATACACTGCACAAGAGAAAATTAATTAAGGCTTAATGGGGGAATGCACATTCTTAAAGACAGGTGGTCTATAACTGGTGGTAAGAATGGCTGTCATTGGGGGTCGTGATCTTGTAGAAATGATGCAATACTTTTTTTGTGAATATAAAGATTCTGGTCATTGTTGGATGACATCTAGTTGCTAATAGTGTAATGACAAGTGGCAATCAATGACAACTTCATACATTGTTATGCCAAGAAGATGGTATGAAACATATATCTGCCATAGGTTCATAGTAAGCACTAAACAATTGGCCTGCAGGCCATTTCAAGCCTGGCCAAAAAAATTCTTCTCAAAATTTCCATATAGCTTCAAGGAGGGCAAGACAAGCTAGACCAGGAGAGAATTTGAGGTTACCCATTCAAGTATCTAGGTTTACCTTGAGGTGGCAAGGGTGCCACTCATACCACTCAACCTTTTCATGTAAGAAATCTGAGCACAGCCAATAATAATGGGGGTGGGACAAAGGCAAAAAATAGGGAGAGATTTTAAATATCACTCTTTTAAATTTAGAAAGTTGCTAGAATACCTTTTTCTGGGTTAGTGTGCATTTTCGGAAGGATATGGAGTCTGAAAGGTAAAAGTCTGTCATTATTTAATAATTTCAGTTCTCAAAGATCTGCTATAGAATCACAAATTTTATGAGGGATAGACCAAAAATATGAGGCAAAAATCTGGGCATTCTGTAAAAATCTCAAAAATTTGTGAGGCAGGGTGCTACTCTGCTTGACATGTAGTAGAACTTTGTACCAGTTGTGAGAGGTATGTTGGAATATGAATATACCATGCCAACCTGTCTTATTCATCTGATGATGTTTTTGTTCCTTTAACTGAGTATTTGATATACCATTAGTTCTGTGATGGGATAGGAGATCAAATATGTTTGGATATTTCATGCTACAAAAAAATAGACATAGATGTATGAGTCTGCAGGAGAAAGAGTACAGAGAAAGGGCTGTCAGTCTGTCCTGATAACCAAGACTTTTGAGGCCACTCATCTTTTTAGTTATGAATCTGAGGTCTCTTAAGTTCTGTGATATGTTTAGATAAATGCATGCTAAAAGGTGCATTATATTCAATAACTGGTCTGATAAGATATGAGTAACTTCTCTGGATCTAGTGGAAATACCTTTGGAAATTAAATGGGCCAGAAAAAAGTTTTTTTGAACTACTGCAGAGACATGATAGTGAAATGATATGGAATTATCTAGAGGACTACCCAGATCCTTTACAGTGATGTCTGCTTGGAGGGGTATTTTTTTATTTTTATTTTACATTTGTTGACCGGGCTGGTCCAACTGGATATATGTCCATTTTCAGTGGAGGCCCGGGGAGAAAAGCTCCACAAATCAGAGTAGTATTTACAAAATGCAGGTACATTACAAAGTTTTGTCAATCATCACATTTCATTGCATTTTTGCTTATAAAAAAGAAAAAAATCCTAGTACATAACAGCTATGGATAGTCATGCAAAAATATCTAAAATAACACTATTAAACTGTAAAGTCGCACACACGTTATTGTTAATAGAAAAGTAACTAGCTTATACACAGGGGTGTAGCTAGGATTTTCAAATTTGTACTCACAGCTCTCAAACTGCTACCCCCCTCCCCAGCCAAGCTACGGCCATTCTCGTAATTCACGGTTCGCTCTTTTAGTGTCGATGAAGAGGCATTCGCTGTAATGCCTCTTCAGTAATATAATATAAATTCACTCAAACTTGGTTCCTTGAATTGAAAATTAACCTGAAATGTCAGTTCTTTGAAAAATGCAGCATGGTAGTTGGGGTAGAGAATTTATGCTTTTGTTTTCTGTAACTAAGGTACAGGTTTTGAGCCCGAGTAAATTATTAACCACCTGCTACCCCTAACTAAGATGTTTCATTCACACACACACACCCCTACAGTACCTACCTCTTAGTGCAAGAAATATGGACAAAGCCTAAAATAAACAGGGACAGATATTAAATAATGCTCTCGTGAACTTAGAAAGTTGCTAGAACAGGATTTGTGCTAGTATGAGAAAGTTGCTAGAATAACAGGATTTGTGCTAGTATGAATTTTTCTAAAGGACATGAAGTCTGAAACTCAAATGTCTGTCATTATTTAGCAACTTCAGCCTTCAATGATTTTCTAGAAAATCACAAAATTTATGAGGAACAGACAAAAAATATCGGGCAAAAATCTGGACATTCTGCAAAATTTGGACAGTTGAGAGGTATGTTACCTACCTAACACACACACACACACACACACACACACACACACACACACACACACACACACACACACACACACACACACACACACACACACAACCTCTCAACCTCTTAGAGCAACAAACTCATAAATAAAACTGAGGCAAAGGCCTAAAAATAAGGACATTTTTTTAAATATTGCTCTTATAAACTTAGAAAAGATAATAGAATAGTAGGTCTTGCATTTCTGAAGGGTATGAAATCTGAAACTCAAACGTCTGCCATTATTTTCTAACTTCAGTCTTTAACAATTTGCCACTAATTTGCCAGAAAACCACAATTTAATAAAAAACGGACCAAAAATGTGATGCAAAAATATAAAATTGCCAGACAATACAGCTGGGAACCTATCAAAGAAGGGACACCATTTTAATATGAGCACAGTTAACTTAGAGCAGCTAACAAAATTAGAGAATCTACATGAATTTCTGAAATAAAAGTAATCTATAACTCTGATCATTACAGTTATTTATAAAAAGTAAACCCTCCACGTTTTCTTCCAAAATTGCTATTTTGCAGAAAGATTATTAGGGGGAGAGCAACATTTTGAGCCAAAATTGGGGACAGTTGAGAGGTTTGGATATTCCTAATTCTATAAAGCGATTTATTTGCACATACCTCTCAACCTCTTAATGCAGGAAATCTGGACAAGACCAAATATATTGGGGGAACATACAAACAGTACTAAAAATTGACCTTGTATAAACTTAAGACAGTTAATAGAATATCAGGCCTTGCTTTAGCATGCATTTTTCTGAAGATTATGACGTCTGAAACTTAACGTCGGTCATTTAGTGACTTAATTCCTAAATGATTTGCCAGAAAAGTTTTATTTTGCATTTTACAGCATGGACACCAATAAATATCTGTTAAACAAAGCAATGCAGTCTCACAATGAAACTAGACTTAGCATTAAAACTTCTCTGTCCTTGAAACTCACATTCATTGAGACAGCATTGAAACCCACATTCAAAGAAAATACATTTTGCCAGTGGCAGATAAAGATTAACTTTGGGCTGTTTTCAAATCATAGGCCCCTTGCACATGAAACATACACATGCTCTTTGATACACTTTCCATCATAAAAGTCTACTCAAACATCTACAGTCCACCAGTATCAGTAAATATGCACAATCTGTGAACTAGTAAAAGCCATCTACATAATTCCACATTAGAGAAATCTGCAACTAATGAAGAGGCTGCTGCTAGCAAACAACTTTATATTTCATGGTTTCATCTACAAATAATGTGCCTGTTGCCCTTGAGGAATAAATTGCCTATGTTGCATTAAAAACAATGATACGCTAGTAATATTGCAATAGGGAATGGATGGCAAACTGATAATAGGTTCATAGTTGCTACTAGATATCTTCGCCAAAACAGGCTACAGCATCCACCCCCCTTTACAACACAGTACAGTATCAGCAATGCATCTATCTACTGTGGGAGAAGAATCCACAGCCTTCTGCATCAAAAGCAAGTACACTACCTGTTGTGCTATTAACAGTACAAGCAAAAGCATAAGCAGCACTAAACTTAAGTTCCCCTGCAGCTCTCAGCTCCTTGTAAAATGTCGACACTCAGCTGTATCTCTGAACTTTGCAGCACAAGAAATCTGGAAAAAGCCAATATTTATTGGGGGGGGGGGCAAAAGCCCAAAAAACAGGGACACATTTTAAACATTGCTTGTATAATTTTGGAAAGTTGCTAGAATAAAATGTTGCATTATCACCATGCATGTCTTTAACCCAGAACCATATGCACTATAGTCAGTGCAACATACCACTATGCTAAATCAGCAGTTTGAAAAATAGGAAGACAAACTTAATAGCTATCATTTAGATAGCTCTCAACCTCTTAGCACAAACAACCTGGACAAACAAAGCCAATAATGAGGGAATACAAGTTCAGTTCTCACTTCACACCTTAGCACAAACAGCCTGGATAAACAACAAAAACAATAATGGGAGAAATACAACTTCAGTTCTCACTTCTCACCATAGCTCACAACCATTATAAAAGCAAATCTGAACAAAGTTCAGAAATGGTGGTGGTTAGGGACTTTAGGCTCTTCTTACCCTGAAGCAAAGGTACAGGGTTTGAGCCTGAACACCTATATCCAGCAGGTGGCATTTTCACACACACACACACCACTTTGAATAGAATACTTGCACACACACCACTTTGAATAGAATACTTGCACACACACACACACACACACACACACACACACACACACACACACACACACACACACACCACTTTGAATAGAATACTTGCACGCCACTTTGAATCGAATACTTGCACGCCACTTTGAATCGAATACTTGCACGCCACTTTGAATAGAATACTTGCACGCCACTTTGAATAGAATACTTGCACGCCACTTTGAATAGAATAATTGCATGCCACTTTGAATAGAATAATTGCACGATCGTTCACACCATAAAGCCTTCACATAATACACTTGAATCGTTCACACATTCAAAATTGCGATTGTTCAAAGCCACCAACACATACACTGTGCACTTACTTCAAATTCAATTGATTGCCTTCCAACTCAGATAATCCATTTGTTTCCTGCTCTTGCCTTCCAACTCCATTTGCTTGCTTTGGCTCCCGCTCACAGCCAGCCAGCCAGACATGATGTGAGCTCACTTCCGACTGGCTGGTATCCTCCTTAAAGAGCCAGCACCTCCTTAAAAAGGAAGGAAGAAATATATACGTACGTTTGTTTTTTTTTTTCAAAAATGCTACCCCCCCTTCTAAAATAGTTGTACTGAAATCAGTACAGTGCGTATGCCTCCCGACGTCCCTGCTTATACAGGTATGAGGATTAGTATCTAGGCACAGGTGAGGTAGTTAGTCAGGGTTAACACAGGGGCATAACCAATGTGATTTAAGGAATGGTTTCAGTTTGCTTTCAAATAGGGTTATTGAGGATTGGGAGGTTAGGTTACTGGGGAGGGAGTTCCAGGTTTTACCCACTGTATTAGAGAACAAAGAGTCTCCAGCCAAATTGTTGGTTTTACTTATTTGTACCAGTAGTTTATTTGATGAGCGTAGGGTCTTGTGATTATTATAGGGGGTGATTAGGTTAGTCAGTATTGGTGTGTTAGGTTGATACAGGATCTTGTGGGAAATTATTAGTTGGTTCAATAGTATTAGATTTGACATCTCTAACCATCCTAGTTGATTAAGATTGTTGCAATGATGGGTTCTATAGGTTGACCCATCTGAAAATCTGGCAATATTATTGTAGGAGATGGCCACCTTGTTCAGATTGCTTTTACATAGTTTAGTATAAATAGGGGAGGCATATAGTAGGGTAGACATTAAGTGGGTACAGACAATAGTGGTCCTGGCTAGAGGAGTCAGAAGGGGTTTGATCCTGTAGAGGGAACCTAATTTTTTATTCACTGTTTTTATAATGTTGTTAATATGGGGTTCAAAGGTAAGGTTATTATCAATTAGTACCTCAAGTAGTTTTGTGGTAGGATCAGGAGATATGATAGTACAGTTGCTAGATGGAACAGTAAAGTTAAGTGAGGAGGCCCTGCGGGTGGGAGTGAATAGTAGCAGTTTTGTTTTTTTTTTTGGGTTCAAGATGAGACATCAGTGTAGAAACCATTTCTCTACTGTGTTAAACATGTTTTGGGTTAGGGACTGAAGTTCTGATGAAGAAGTGGCTGAGCATATTAACGTGGAATCATCTGCATATTGGATACAGGTAGCTTGAAGTATTACAGAATGTAAGTCATTTATAAAAATAGAGAATAGGAGAGGACCCAATATGGAGCCTTGTGGGACAATTGGGAGGTGGGAAGATAAGTTATTCTCCCGTAGTACAGCCTGTTACCTGTTATTTAAGTAGGATTGGAACCACTGTATAGCAAGTGCATCCAGTGAGAGGATTTTAAGTATGTTTATGAGTAACTGCTGGTTAACCATGTGAAAGGCTTTCAACAGATCAATAAAGAGGGCTGAGGATAGAGTGTCATTATTGTGATTTTTATTAATGCAGTTGGTGAAGGATAAGAGAGCAGAGGTGGTGCTATGAAATGGTCTGAAGCCATGTTGGCAGGTAGCTAGTAAGTTGTTTTCTAGTAGGTAGCTTAATAGTTGCTTATGAATGCATTTCTCCATGATTTTTGCCAATGGGGATAATATGGCTATAGGTCTGTAGTTAGATAATTTGTTGGAATTACCACTTTTATGCAGGGAATAATATGTGAAATTTTCCAGATTGATGGGATAGTTCCTTCAGTAACAGTTCTATTAATCAGGATGGATATAGGGTAGGCTATAGCTTTTGCAGCTTTTTTCAGGTATTCTGCAGGTAGTAGGTCTGCAGAGAGGGTGGTGGGTTTAAGTTTCTGAATAAGGGTACAGAAAAGGGATGTAGGAACAGGTTGAAATTGAAATAATGTGGGACTGTTAGAGATATCAGTGGATGAAGATATGGTGTCAGGGGATAGCTGAATGGCAAGCAATTGAATGGTCTCTGTAAAAAAGTGTTAAAAGTATTGGCTATTTGGTTGGGACTGTTGTGAACAGAGCCTGACGGAGTGGGTGTGACTGAGTTTATTGATGCCTGACCAGAATTTTTGAGGCTTATTTTGGTGGGTTTGTTGGAGCTGACAGTAAAATTTTCTTTTGTCTGACAATATGGCTTTTTTGTTTCATTTCTTAGCTGTCTGAACTTTATTTGATCTGTGGGGCTTTTAGTTGTATGCCAGTTGGCCCAGAGGTGGTTTCTTTGGAGGATTTTTTGTTTGGTAGCTTTGAAAAGCCATGGGGCTGGTTTAGTCCTAGTTCTAATTGTGCGTGTTGGGGAATGGCAGTCTAGAGTGACTAAGAATTTAGAATTAAAGTATTTAACTGCATCTTCTAATGGGAGGTGTTTCAGAGGTGACCAGTCACAAGCCTTAAATTCTTTTTGCAAGCTGTCGGGGTTAACATTTTTGTTAGTCCTTATTTTCTTATAAATGGTTGGGTTTCGAATGTCACTCATACCTAATTAAGAAGGTGAGTGAATGGTCGTTTATATCTTCGGGGAGGGTACCTTATTTGTAAGTTTGTATATCTCCTCTATATTCAGTGAAACTGTTTTGTTTACCAAAATGACTATGCTACATTGTTTATATTTAATTTTAAGCCATTGTCCTTGTACCAGTTGTTAACATGGTCTTAGCCATGTTGGAGCAATTGTGAGTCAGCTGAAGATTGTATAATAACACCTAATTTACAGTCATCTGTAAATGTAGTTAACCATATGTCATAAGTGCTGACCTGACAGTCTGAGAAGTAAATGCCAAACAGGAGAAGGCCCAAAACTGAGCCTTGTGGTACACCACTAGCAAATGTTTTGCTTTCAGAAGAAGCAGCTACTACTCTAAACACATTGGTTTGGTCAGACAGCCAGTTAACTATCCATCGCACAATGTAAGGATTTATTCAGATTGACAAGTCTATCAATAATGCCTGTATGGGGAATAGTATCAAAGACCTTGGCCAAATCTATATATGCTGACTGCACTGCACTGCATAACCACCGTCCGCTGCTTCAGTTACTTTTTGAAAGAAATTAACAAGATTAAAGAGGCAGGATCTTGCTTTGAAAAAGTCAAACTGCTGCTGGTCCAGGGTTTTCAGTGTCCAGTTAATAATAAAGTCTGAAAGCATGTGCTCCATAGCTTTACATCTGAGGTGATGGGACTAATGGGTCTATAGTTTCCAGGGTCTGTGGTTGGGACTCCATTTTGAAATGGCATTACAATAGCTATTTTCTAGGCTTCGTGATGTAACCGTTGACCAGTGGACAGGGTAAGATTGAAGAGGTTAAGTAGGGGGTCAGAAAGGCCATATTTGCCTCAGGCAATCTGGTATGTTGTCACAGACTGTGGATGAAGCATTTGTAGTTTTTGAAAGGGCTGAAAGAACTTGTTCCATAGTAATTAAAGGGGTTGGCTGGGATTTTGGAACTTGTAGGATAGCTATAAATGTGGGTGGAGTAAAATTTGCATTAAATTTGTTGTATAGGATATTAGCTATTTTCTTTGGGTCAGAGAATGCAGTATTATTGTGGACAAGCTCCAAACACTGTTGGGTGCTAGTTCTTAACTTCCCAACATATTTTTGATTTTAGTGGCCATTTTAAGTTCATACTCATTGCTGAGTTTCGTAATAGTTCCCTAACGTACTTTGTTAGTTTGCTCATATGTGCTCTTAAAGTGGGCAGAATGAGACCTCCTATAAGTGCTAAGCAGTTTCTTTCTCTTGTTATACGATGTATTTATATGGATATTCCACCACAGGGTTTGTTTTTTACACTTTTCATTATATTTGTTGTGGATATGAACCGCCGTATCAGTACTACTACAGTGGGAGCAGGCATCAGAGGCATAGATAGCAACTTTAGCAATGGGATCTTTCAGGGAAGGATATAATAGAATTTACTTAAGGCCTAAAGTAACAGAAGCAAGTCTGCTTTTGAGAAGTCCCTAAACACAGAGCTTTTTATGTCTAAAGAAGCTAAATCCATAATTATTTAAACATCTTAATGTGCAAATACTCATGAAAAGTCAAAAAAGTAAACTTTCTGTGATTTATTTTGCACTGCAGTGACTACAAATGAATGGACAGCTCAAGAAATATCTTTAGCTAAGTTTGTATAATACATCAGGGCACACAATTGCAAACATTGGTAAGGACGGTATACGTTACTTATAACTATTATGCTTCTTATTTTTCACAGAAGTCATTGTGACATATGCCACAGAATAAAATATATTCCATACAGGCTGTTTTCTTATTATTAAGTTTTCCCTTATAGATTATTTTCTCACTAATATTTTTCCATATATCATATCCCTATTTCAACATTTATTTGTTTATTTATTCAGATTTGTTTACCAGGAAAGTCCACTGAGCCATAAGGGCCCATTTTCAGTGGAGGCCCGCGGATAAAATCTCCAAAAACACACTGCGTGTAACAATATTGAAACAATTAGTATAAATTGCACAAGCTAAATACAAGAATAATCAAGTTACCTTCCAGAGATTTATTATACATAGAAGTGTATATAGAGACATGCGAAACTCACACAGATGAATAATAAACAACCTAGGAAAGTCTCAAGATACATTTAGTGTCTGAATATTAACAATTACCTGGAAGAAGAGCTAGAGATAACAGGAAAATTGTTCATTAATACAGTTAATGCAAGCCAAAATTAAAGTGCCAAATAGTGGTGAGGAATAAAGTGTCAAGCATATGTTATATACAGAGGGAAATTAGAAACATATACGCAGTTAAGTGCTACGTTATGGAATTATAAGGGTGTGAGAGGAGGTACAGAAGTAGATTTGGTCCAGACTTAAAAGGAAGAGGTCATGAGGAGTTACAGCTCCAAATAGAAAAGTTATGTAAGGATGTTTTAAAAGATGCAAGGTTTTGGTTGGATCTAACTGATTACAGGAAGAACATTCCAGTGCCTGATGACATAATAAGAGTATAGAAGTTGACCTGCAGGTAGGATTGGTTTGTATATTTGTAGAAGATGTTGATTTTCAGATCTAAGTGATCTTTTGGGTTGGTAGTTGCTGAATAGTGAGGAGTGGGTGGAACCTTCTAAGGGCTTGTATGCTGTTTTGTGTGCAGTTGTTAATTGCATGTAGGAGAGATAGCATGGTAGTCCGAGCCAATTAATAGAGTGTAATGCTATGGAGTGTTGGGTGGAATAGGAGGCATTAGTAGCGAATCTTAAGATTTTGTTGTAACAAATTTCAAATTTCGATTTTAGGGTAGATAGTAAGTTCGTGAGTAATGGAGCACCATAGGTTAGAGAAGGTAGTAGATATGTAATGGCTAGGGTATTTTTACTAGTACGACTAAGTAAGTGTTTGTGCCTATACAGTATGCCCAGTTTTTGGTGAGTTTTTTTAATGTTGTGCTGAACATGTAGGATAAATTTTAGCTGTTCATTTATTATATTCCCTATTTATTATATCCCCTATTAATTTAGTGTGTGAGACTAGTTCAATTGGTATATTGCACTAGGAGAGTATGATAAATTGGTCTTTGTTTAAGAGAGTTTTTCTCTTAGTGATAAAAACAATTAGCTTAGTGTTGTTAGTGTTGAGTAGCAAACAATTTTTAGTAATCCAGTTTTCAATGGAGGAGAAGGCCAGTTGAGTAATACACTGGAGTTTGGGAATAGATTTTGCAGAGCAAATGGTAATTGAATCACATGCATATTGAATGAGAGAGCCATGAGTGAGATATAAGTGTACATTATCAATACATATAAATAGGAAGGTCACTAATATAGACCCCCGGGGAACATCGGTAAAGTTGGGGAGATAAAAAGAGAGGGAGGAGTTCCATCTAACTGCTTGCCATTTGTTTGACAGATGGCTTGCAAACCAATTAAGTGATGAAGAGAAAAGTCCATTTTCTGAGAGTCGATTTAGAAGTGGATGAGAAACTGTATCAAAAGCTTTTGAAAGGTCCAAAAATAGGGTAGAGACAGATATAGCACAGTCCTAGCATTGTTAACTATGTCCATGAAAGAGACTAAGGAGGTCATTGTGCTGTGACCTGGCCTGAAGTCATGTTGTGTAGGTGAGAGGTCTTTGTGCTGCTGTGACCAGGTCTGAAGCCATGTTGTGTAAGTGAGAGGTCATTGTGCTGTGACCTAATTTAAAGCCATGTTGTGTAGGTAAGAGGTCATTGTGCTGTGACCTGGTCTGAAGCCTTGTTGTGTAGGTGATGGAACAGTAATTAGAGAGATCTGTGGGGTCACCACCTTTGTGCAGGGGTAAAATAAATGTCATTTTCCAGGTTTTGGAGATGTAAGAGCCAAAGATAGATCTATTTATAAGTATGGTAATGGGGGAAGCAATTGCATCAGCAGCAAGTTCACACTGTGCACAGTCTCATGGCTTTTGAAACACTGCGGAATATGCCGGCTATTCTTTGATATTCAGTGGGCAGAATATCTGTTACGTTATGTCCAGGTTTGAGTTTGAGGACTAGTCATTTTATGGTGGCAGTGAGAACAGGTTTTAAGGTAAACAAGGGTGTTAGATTGAGCTTAATTTGTCTATTTAGGGCAGCTCGGTGGTGCAGCAGTTAACGTTGTCACCGCACAGCAAGGGATGCTCTGGTTTGATTCTCAGCTGGAATGCCTTCTGTGTGGAGTCTGCATGTCCTCCCTGCATTTTTTTTTTCCCACATTCCAAAGACATGCATCTGGATTATTTCTCCCTGGACCTCTGCTGAAAATAGGCTCTCCCCTGGTCGGAGTTTCCTGGTCAACAAATGTTAAAATAAACAAAATAATATTTCAGGTTCAAAGAATAGCTGGCATATTCTGCAGTATTTCAAAAACTATGAGACTGTGCACTAAAACTATATCCCTCCTTGCTCTGTCCAAAACAACAAGCATTGCCAAGATACCTCCTAGGGTATTTTTGCTAAGAAAACGAGTTAATTTCTTTACAGCTGCTTTCTTTATTGATGTGATAGTCACTGAAAGTTCATCAATGGGCACTTACTCATCATTGCAAAGTAACTTGAGTAGCTTTGAGTTCAAACTGTAGTAGGGATTGAGGGTTAGCATAAGGGTATGCTCAGGGGTTTGCATAGCGGTTAAGGTGTTTACTTTATAGGCACAAGGTGCAGAGTTTGGTCCTCACCATTGGGAAGTGTGATGACACTTAAAATGACCCTCTCAGGTCATTATGAGTGGCACAGTGGTTGCATTGTCTGTCTCACAGCAAGAGGTTCTCTGGTTCAGTTCTCAGCTGTGATGCCTTTTGTGTGGCGTCTGTATATCCTCCCTGCATTCATGTGGGTTTTCTCCAGGTGCTCTGTTTTCCTACCATGTCACAAAGATATGCATCTGGAGTGTTTCTCCCTGGGCCTCCTCTGAAAATTGGCTTTGTTCCAAGTCAGACTTTCCTGGTAAACAAATGTTAAATAAATAAAATAAATACATTAGCCTAGTAACCATGTATGAACGTACCCTGCACAAAAACTGAAAATAATTAATATTAAGATAGTTCTTTTATTAATAGTTTTAATTACAGATGGAGGGGGTTGGCCACATTGATCCTTTGTGGCCACAGCAAAGTCAAACTACCTGAAGAATAATGCAGGCTGGGCATAAAACTAATCCAACAAATTGTATGTGAAACTTTTAGTAAGCTTAAGATCTTTAATTTCACCTTTTCTGCAACGGTGGTGGATGGACTTGAACCTACTACAGCCATGATCAGTAGTATCAAGAATATTTTGATTCCACCATCCTTATTCTATTGAATACAATTCCAGCTGTTATATGGGCACCCCGGGATTAATAACAGGTGACAGTGACCAGACATACTTTCAGCTTCAGTGTGTTAAACCTAATATGATACGTCCACAAATCAAGCAAATCAGGAAAAATGTAGGATGGTGTGCAACCCAAATTTTATCACAAAACAGTTTGAGTTGTCACTGTTCCTCTTATTTAACCGCAGAAAATTTTTTTGCAAAACAATATAATTCCAAATGTATGCTGTTGCTTTTCTTCATAATGTCAGAGTCATGCTACCAAACCAGCATCTGTCAATTCTTTGGATTATATGACTGTTTTATAAAACTGATGAGGAAAGTGGCATATGGATGGCTAAACAACTGTCTACATGAGAACAGCTTCCTCTCTCACATCTTGTATACATTCTGAAAAGGACAAGACAGTGACACATCAACACTGTACTCATTCAAATAAGGGAAACCACTGTCACATGACAGGACACAAGCATGTGGGTGCCATTTCCTGTACCTTGTTTGGATTTTTGGATTAGGCTCTTTCTTTTCACTTGTTGACCTCACCACACCAGAAGGCCTAAACTTAAGGTACTAACTCCTGTTTGTCCATCTTCAAAAATGAGTTCTGGAAATGCCTCAGAAAATCTGAGGCCACTGGAAAGGCCACATAAATACCTCACAAAGAGAATCCATGGCCTCCAACACCTATCCTATGCAGACAGGCTCAAATCACTATCACTCTACTCTGTATCATACAGATTGCTCAGAGGAGGTCTGTGTCTCACGTGCAAAGCAATCTCGGACTCTGCCCTACTAGAGATGCTCTTTATCTGTAAGTCTAACTCATCACGCATTACCTGCTTGAAAAGCCCGAATCTAATACACGGCATCAACAAAACCTGCTGGAGAGACAGGTCTGTCTCCCAGTGGCTGCCCCATCTCTGGAACAGACGTCCCATACATGTCAGAAGTACCTTGCTGACCCTCTTCAAGCACAACCTTAATGAGTGGATGAAAAAAACACACGTTTTTTCCAGGGGTTCCACCTGTGTCTCTCATTGACAGGGGCAAAAGGTGCTGACTGAGGTTTTTTTGTTGGCAATAACCTCTTGGCTAGGCTTGTAACGGCCCTAGGGCCATTAGCCTAGTAACCTCCTATGATCCTAAAGAGAGCAGTTAGTACAGCAAAACTCAATGTAGAGCGGTCATGATTTTTCGTTGTTTCTCCTATTTCTGTTTCAGGCAAGGAGTGATAGCCTTCAAGTTATCTTCTCATGAAATACATTTGTCTCAGCAAATTAATATTTAGTTCCAGTAAGATAAAAATACTGTTGACCAACTCTGAGATGCTTGCACTGGACAAAAGCCTTACATTAATGCTGCAGTTTCTTTCACTATAAATGCCGATGTGCTTTCTGAAGTATAATGACATTTCCATCCCAGTTAGAGAATTCTGTTGTTTATTACACCCCTTCAACAATAATTTTAATAACAAAAAGGTAAGTGGTTTCATGGAAGACTGCTTCCTCAGATCATAATACAAAACAGACCACAGCCCTTATCAAGAAAGCTGCACCAATCAACACACAGAAATCTAAAAAACAACCAATAAAAACACATATAGCAGACATATAATTTAAATATGACATCAGTAGTAACATCTGCTGTCAACACACAGCTGAGCTGTGATCTGTTGTTTACTTTTATTCTGCTTTTGTTTTATTTGTACTTCCGTTTGCTGTTGTTACTCTGCTTTTTGCTGCTTGTTGCTGTGGCGGTTGAAGTCTTCTTTTTGGATTATACTTTGCTGTGGATTTGTTTAACCTTTGCCTGCAGGTGTTCCTGTTTCTTTTTTGGATTTACTTGGTGTACTGTAGTGTAACAAAGTGAGTATGGTGATATAACACCATGTGTACTGCAGTGTAACAATGTGAACACAGAAGTGTAACAATGTGGGTACTGCAGTGTAATGATGTGAACAGAGAAGTGTAACAATGTAAGCACTGCAGTGAAATAATGTGAATACAGAAGTGTAAGAATGTGAGTGTAACAAAGTGAGTATGGTGATGTAACACCATGTGTAATGCAATGTAACAATGTGACATAGATGCATAATACTGTGGGTACTGTAGTGTAACAATGTGAAAATAATAGTGTCACAGTGTTGGTACTTCAGTGCAACAATGCCAACACAGAAGTGTAACAATGCAGGTACTGCAATGTGACAATGTGTGCACTGCAGTATACGAATGTGGGAATTATAATAGTATAATGATGTAGGTACTGCAGTTTAACAATGTCAACAATGAAGTATAACATTGTCAACATAGAAGTGTATCAATATAACAAAGTGAGTACAGCAGTAACACTATGTGTACTGTAGTGTAACTATGTGAACACAGAAGTATAACAATGTGGGTACTGCAGTGCAACAATGTAATCATGGAAGTATAACAATGTGAGCAAAGAAGTGTAGCAATCTGAGTACTCAAGTATAAGAATGTATAATGATATGGGTACTGAAGTATAAAAATGTCAACACAGAAGTGTAATAATGTGAACATAGAAGTGTAACAATGTGGGTACTGTAGTCTAACAATGTGAACATAAAGTGTAACAAAGTAGTTACTGCAGTGTTACAATGTGAACATTGACGTGTAACAATGTGGGTATTGCAGTATAATAATGTGAGTAATGTGGTGTAACAATATCAATATAGAAGTGTAACAATCTGAAAATAGAAGTGTAACAATGTAAGCACAGATGTGTAACAGTTTGAGTACTGTAGTGTAAAAAAGTGAGTAAGGCAGCGTAACACCATGTGTACTGCAGTGTAACAATGTGAACATAGAAGTCGCACAATGTAGGTACTGCAGTGCAACAATGTGAGTACTGTAGTGCAAGAAAATGTACTGTAGTGTAATAATGTGAGCATAGAAGTGTAACCATCCGACCCAATACAATTTTCAATGGTGACTTTAATTATCCCACTATTAACTGGGAATCCTATAAGACATCAAACGTACAGGCACAGAGATTCCTGGATTTTGTAAACACAAACTCCCCAGACTAGATAGTAAATACACCAACTATACTGCACCTGTACCTCACTAATATGGGAGAGTGCTGCACACCCCCTACTGTAATGCCTTCACTGGTAAGGTAAGACCACAAAATGGTCTCCTTTGAATTAAAAAGGCTGTCCTATGGCAGGACAAACTCTCCACCTTTCTACCCATCACCCTTGGAGTCTTCCAGGGCTCTATATTAGGACCCCTTCTTTTTTCTATATTAATGACCTTTACACTGTCATCCCAGAAGCAACTTGTATCCAATACGCAGACGATTTCATCCTGATTTGCTCAGCTTCCTCCCAGTAAATCTCCTCACATTATCCCAGACAACCTTCAACACAGCTGAAATCTGGCTCTCTAATCAGCGTCTCTTATTAAACCCCAATAAAACAAAGCTACTACTCTTCTCCCCCACTTGTAGGTCCTCTCCACCTTCCTTTACTATAACATCTAATAATGGTACCATAATTTCCCCGGATATCCACTCTAAACTCTTAGGAGTTACACTTGACAACAACCTTAAATATGACATGCATGTCAATCAAACAATTAAAACCATTAATAAATAACTTAGCTCACTATATAAAAATAAACCTTTCCTCTCCTCGCTAGCTAGGGCTGCCATTGCCCACACTTATCTACTCTCTACCCTCCTTTATGCCTCCTGTATACTCACAAACTTTAGCAAGTCCAACCTCAGCAAACTCTCAAGCTATTATAACCACATTGCTAGATTTGCCACCGACACTGCATACAGGACACACCACTGTCATAACATAAACCTTTTAGGATGGCTAGAATTGTCTAGACTACTTCAGTATAACTAGCCCACAGTTGCATTCAAAGTTATTAACCAACCTAAAAAAATGCCTTCACTTAAAAACATCATCTATCCCTATAATGACCCGAGGCCACTTCAGTCATCTATTAAACTGTTGGTTCAGACTTTCAAAGCTAACAGCTTAGCTTGGGATTCTTTGTTTGTTAACTCGGTGGGCAAAACTTGGAACTCTCTTCCGGCTGAACTTACTCTAGAACCCTTGCTAACTTGCTCCAAAAAAGCCTCATACAGTATTTTAAAACTCACTGGCTAAGTCTTTGTTCTAATCCTGACTAACTCCTCCTCTGCTATCTTATGCTAAATTGTACTCTATATAATTTTTGTTTATTTCATAACTGCTATTGAAAATGTGAGATTGTAGCATGTTATGAGGATATTACTAAACAGAAACTGTAACTTACTCCTGTCTTTTAATGATTTATCTGTTTGTATGCCTGAAGCTTTCCTCCCAGGCCTCCACTGAAAATGGACATGTATCCAGTCACACTAACCCAGTCAACAAATGTAAAATAAATAAATAAATAGATAAATAAATAAAACCTGGAACCCCAGCTAAACCAGGAATATTCAGGAACTATTCCAAGGCTAACCTCCTGCAATTAAGTGAGAACCTGGCAAAATGTCAAGCCCCTATAAACCTTGAGAACACTGCTGCCTATGCAGAACTGTTCATAAAAACCCTGTACAAGCATGTTAATAGCTGTATAGAGGCATCTGTACCCACCAGGAAGAAGCACAGAACTAACTCAAGAAACAAGTCACTCTGGTAGAATCACAAAATCATCGGATGTATAACAGGAGGAAGAAAATGATGGCAACAATTAGGAGGTGCAGCACCCAGCAAGATAAAAACAGTCACATCAAACTAAACAAACAACTCAGAGGACAAATAAAGTCTACCAAAGCCAAATTTGAGGTAAGTTTGGCCTCCCAGGCCAAGGAAAACCACAAAGCATTCTTTAGCCATGTTTGCAACCTCAAAGGCAGTACACAATTGCGTGCAGAGCTCATTGCAAATGAAGCCACCTATACTGAGCCAGAAGGCATAGCAAACCTCCTGGCTGATGAAGTCTGCTCCAACTTTATTTCTCTCTCCCACTCCATCTTCCCTCAGGAAATATCATCAAATATAACTCTTCCTACTATTACTAGGGAACAGGTCTTTAATGCTCTCTGTGAGACCAAGAACACTGCATCAATGGGCCCAGACAATATCCCAGGATGCCTTCTAAATAACATGAAGCATGATCTATCAGGGCCTGTTGAATTACTATTTAACTGCAGCCTCCAAACAGGCTTCATGCCTCATGAGTGGAGAAAGGTAACAGTCATACCTCTGCACAAAGGTGTGTCATCTACAGACCCTATAAATTACAGACCCATAAGTCTCACTAATCTTATATGTAAAGCCATGAAAAAAATTATCATGGAGATGATCAATAGAGAAATAATAAACCTCCAGACACTGGACCCAACCCAGTTTGGTTTCATAAAGGGCAGATCATGCCTACTCAACCTGGTGGACTTCTTTGAGAAGGTCAATAAAGCAAGTGGGGTATTTTGTGAAATGCCTTGGGAAGGTCAAGGTAGACAGTGTGGTGCCTTGGGAAGGTCATGGTAGACAGTGTGAATGATTTTACCTGTAAATGGAGCCACCTATACTGAGCCAGAACATATAGCAAACTTCCTGGCTAATAAATTCAGCTCCAACTTTACCCCTCTCTCCCCCTCAATTATCCATGTAGAAGCAACTTGTTAGCGTTTGAAATGCTTTGGTTTCCAATATCTCTGAGGATGCAGCATCCTGAATAAAGAACTCAACACATTTTTCTTTCTTTGTTAGTGATTGTTCTTTTTCAAAGGTGCAGCAGAAGTCCCGAATGAGAATAATAAAGTAAGGGGGTATAAAGGTGCAACCCCCCCCCACATCTGGAGCAAGTTGGCTTTAATCTCCCTGCAAAAATAATTTTTTATGTGTTATATTCTGGTGCATTTGCTTGATATCTGTGCAGTTGTGAGTTGAGGAATTGCATGGATCTGGGTTTTCAGTATTTCAATATTCTACAGTTTTTTGTCAGGCAACTGTGTTTTGTGGCATGTAGTTTTGAGGAAATATAGTGTATCATATTGATACCAATGTCTCTATTTATGTAAATATAGCGTTATATTGAATATATTACTAAAGATCATGCACACAAATCATTGAGACATTTTAATCTAAAAGCAAATCAAATCTACCTTTTATCAAAACAATATTTACTCAACCATGAAACCAGATTGGGAAAATAAATCATTTCCCTTTCAAATCAGTTAATCCAAAAGAACAAACAAAAAGAACATAATTTGCCTGAATAATATCACCTTACTTATATGTGCTAAATGTGACCCTGCACCCCCTTAGTAATTCCTGCTTTCCCTAAACATAGTTTTAACCTTGGTTGATTGTTGCCTGTTTGTGAGGTAGTTTGAGAACCAGTCTAGGGTTGGGGATGAGATGCCTAAGTTAGAGAGTTTAGTGAGAAAAACAGAGTGGAAGACCATATCAAAGTCCTTCGAAAGGTCATAAAAGAGTAAAGAAACAATGTTCCAGCCTCTGAGGCCTGGTTAACTGTATTCATGAAGGATGTGATGGTTGCAGTTGTACTGTAACCTAGCCTAAAAGCATGTTCAGTGGAAGAAAGGATTTGGTTGCAAAGCAAATAATGAAGTTGAGTGTGAATGTGTTTTCCAATCTTTGAGATGGGTGAGAGGATAGCAGTAGGTCAAAGTTGAAAATGTCTGTGTTGCTACCTCCTTTATGAAGAGCCAGAATATGTTCTTTTCTCCAAACAGTGGGTACATGGGACTCCTGAATAGATCTGTTAAGAAGTATGCTGATGGCATAAACAACAAAGTTGGCAGATATTTGTAGGAATTCAGAAGGTAGGTTGTCAGGGGCATTGGTGCTAAGTTTGAGTTTACAAAGCAGTTTTTTTATAGTGGCGGTAGGTATAGGTGAAAGAGAAAAGCTGGGTAAAGGCGGATTAATGGTATTTTGTGTGTCTGGATTAGAAGGAGCTGATTTGGTTTATGGAAAGGTGGCATTAGATTGGCTATAATCTTGATGAAATATGAGTTAAAGAGCGAATCTGTTTCAGTGGTTGTTTTATCTGGATTTGGACAAGAATTATTATTTGAGCCTGGGCTTAGTAAAGAATTGATGGAACTCCAGAATTATTTTTCGGTTTTGCTTATGGTGATTTTGTTGACTAATGTGGTGTTCTTTTTTACTTTTAATGATTAGATGTACTTGATTAGAGAGTTGTTTATATTGTATGAAGGCAGAGGGATTTTTTTTTGCCTTCATTTCCATGCTTTGTCCCTGGCAATCATGAGCTGCTTAGTCAGTCTAGTAAGCCAGCTGGCATGATTAGTTTTTACTCTAGTTTGTCAAACTGGAGCTAGATTGTTAACGACCTTGAAAAATGTTGTGTTGAAGAACTCATCAGCCTCATCTAGGGGAAGGAATTTTAATACATTCCGGTTGATGCTTTGTAAAGTTTTGTTAAGTTTGGTTGGGCAGAAATGCGATAAGTTGCTAGTTTGCTTATACTGGTGTTTACTGAGCATTGGGGTAGTTTTCCGTAGCATGAAGGCAAGTAGGTGGTCACTTATATGTACTATTAGGGAGTGTTTCTGTGGAAGCAACTCCATTTGGGTCAGAGACCATAATCCAGTCCAAGACAAGACTGAGCCACTACCATTGTTATTGTTGGGTCTCGTTATATTGTTAATTAGCTGGGTAAAGTTATATAGGTTGATATTGGCAGCAGGATGGTGGTGGGAGATATCTAGCCAGTTAATATTTACATCGCTCAGAATGATTGTTTCATTTTTTTATATTATCTGATATCTAGGCAAGGATTTCTTCTAATATAGGAATGTTATTTTCTGGAGGGATATATAGGACTACAATATAAAGGCTCTTGCAATTTTTCATTTTAAAGAAGAAAATTAATATTGTGGCTGTAGAAAAATGTGGGATAGCCATAGTATATGTGGTTATAGTAAAGGTATTTGGATATATCACAGCTACAACTCCACCTTTTTTTTTTTGGAGTCTATCTGAGACAAGCAAAGCCCGAGGGTAGGAATTCAGTGTCTTTAATGTAGGGTTTTAACCATGTCTAACAGAATTAGGGCTAAGTGTTATCAAAGAGTTTTAATTTAAAGATCAGAAAAGGAAATTGTTTTCCTTTTCTGATCTTTTGTAATTTTGGTGCTTAGCATTTTTGTTAATGTGACAGGTTTGTGCCGATATTTTGTATTTAACGGGTCTATATCAAAACATCGAAGTATTAAAACTTCAAATTTTCTGATATCGAACACTATTCAGCAAATGCTAAGAATAGTGAAGCTGCAGAACAGCAAATTCCTTCCTCAGGAAAGAATTTGGTTGGCCGTTTCTGTGGCTTCGCTATTCTTAGCACTGTGGTGGAAAGTTACGGGATGGGTTCAGATAAGTGTGCGATTGTTTGTATGTTAGGGTTAGGGGCAAGTTAAGTGAGTTAGGGTTAGGGTGCGGGTTAGGCATGTGTGCGATAGTGACAGACTTTAGGGTTGGGGCGGTTTAACTGAGTTAGGGTTAGGGCGTGGGTTAGGTGAGTGTGCGATAGTGACAACCGTTAGGGTTAGGGTTTAGGTTAAGGTAAGTGGGTAGATAGTAGTGTATGTTTAGTTTAGTGTAGCGTTAGATGTAGGAATTTAAGTGTATGTGTGTGGTTGCTGTTTGTTTGATGCGCTTGTGTTGTGTGTATGTGTTTCGGAGCAGCAAATTTTTTCCATGGGAAAAAATTTGCTGTTCTGAATGTTCAATATTTTCATGTCTAGATGTTTTGGGGCCGATGAAATAGCGTTCGCTATTTTCATCTTTCGATAACGTGATATAAACGCTATTCAACATGTTTACATTCAAGTAATATGTGTAAGAGGGCTATCAGGTGCAGGAAGTTTTGCACTTTTGTTTTTGAGATTCAGACCTCTTATTGAAGAATCTCAAAATTCCAACAGGGTGCTCTTTTACTGTAACAAGCAAACTGCAGTTTTTTTATAGATTCTTCCCAATGTACCTCAAGTGAAAATATTATAGATCTAACCTTAAGGGTAGGAATTAGTGCTTCAGAAATTGTGTTATATAACCATGGATCATTCTCTCTACTTGATATGTCATTGCTTTGCATCATATACTCCAGACTCAGGTTTTCACTAGAATGGTTTGTTTAAAAATGTTTAAGCAAAAATGTATCTCCTGTACATCTATATTCCTTGCTGGAGAACATACAGGTGTGTATGCTGAGGTGACAAGAATTTCAGATTGCACACTTAAAAACTTGCCTTAAGGCACGCTGAACAGACTGGGCTTGGACCCTCCTGAACATGTTGATTTGAGAAGACCCCAGTGATTTCTTTTAACTGTACATTTGCAGGATCTTTTTTGTATTTTCTTAAGGTACATTTTATTTTTCTGTTACATTGTCTCTGAGGCCTAGGACAATGTGTGCAGGGTAACTAATTATAAATGCAATAATTTAACACATAATATGCTGTCTGCCACACCAGATTTTAATTATATTTATGTAATTATAATGGATTACTCTAAAGTGAGCCAAACAAATGGAACTTAAGATCCTTTCGTTGACAACTCCCTTAAAGGCATGGCATGAATAAGAAATCAAAGAATATAAGGTTTTTTTGACATATTAGTCAGTCAACCAAAACTTTGTTCCCTGATGATCTACTATTAAACTGGGTTGGACAGTTAGTACAGTACTGAAGAATGCTGAGAAAAGAAATGTGCATGCAATGACTGTAAGATTAAACAGATTTTTAAGCATGTAGACTTGTACAAGATTGCTTTATTTATGTACTAATTTATTGGTTTGTGTATAAGTGTGTTCAATTAATTTATTTTCCATGACAGTTACATCAAATATAGCCTAACTGTAGCACAGTGGAGAAAATTTCCAGAATGTGTCATTTTATCCGTTTAAATATTGCCTAGAACTGATCCAAGTACAAAAAGAAAGAAAAAATATGATAAAGAAAAACAGCGTTCACTGATGCAATCCCACATACAAATCATCATGATCAGAAAGAAAAAGGTACACTCGGCACTCAAATATGAAATATTGTAGGGAAGGCAGAGAGACAATAAGAGCAATGAGGCACGTAGTTACACGAACACGATAAGAAAAGAATGTAGTGAGAAGGAGCAAGAAAAACAACCAGGGAAAGAAACAGCTGTCACGAGGACTTGGGCAAATGTGAGGAAGATAAAGGAGTGACAGACGTTTATTAGTCAATATGAGGTGGGTGTTTAAGAGTGACTCTATTATGTCATTTTACAGTACAATGTCATTCTCATTTGTTTCACAAATAAATTGTACCCATGTAACCAGTGTTTTTTTGTCTTTTATATGGATAATTAGAATCCAGTAACAATAGACTTTTTTACAAGGAAAAAAAAACATGCAGTGAGGTAGTCTGGAAATGCCATGGCTTATGATGACGCTGTTGCCCTGTACGCATCCTTGGCATTTATTTAAACCTACTTATTTTTCTGAGAACTCTGCTCTGAGCTGTTTTTCTGAGAGTAGTTTTATGAGCTATTGCCAACACCTGATGCGCCAGTTTTAATTTAGTTCCAGTTTATTTTTTTTTCATATTACTCTCAGAGCATACAGTTCAGTCTGATACTAAAGATGGTGAAATTCCATAAACAAACAGCTTTGCAGAACTCACAGGTTCTTTAATCCAAAGGATTTGGCATTGTCATAGCAAGGCTAAGGAAATATCCCCTGGAGGACATTCCGTCACTTATTCCATCTAAACCGTTCACTCCCTGTACAGACTGCATTGTCTTTGTATGAAGCACAGGTGAAAGGATGAAGGCATGGCAGAGGGGCTGGTACCACCTGACTTAATTCACCAACAGAATCAGATGCCATGTTTACAACATGTTGTTAATATTTTAAAATGTTTTAAAACATCACACTTGCTGAAAACTCTTTAAATAAGCTTTTATGATAGCTGTAGGAAAAGCATTCTCACTTTGAGGGACAGACACAAATAATATTTTTACCAGTTGTATATAATTACCACTTTGTGGTTAAACAATCACCTAGACACAAGCTGTTATAGTTAACTAATAAAATATTTAAAAGTATGCAACAGACACTGAAAATTAAATGTACAGCAAACATACACATTTGTACAGGGAAATTCAGATAAACATTGTTGAAAAGGTCATCTTCAGTATGTACCTGATAGTATTACAATCCTAAGGGATGACTTTAAGTTGCTATTACTAAATTGTGTATTTACTCACTAGCTGAACATGCACAGGATACAATACAAACCTGAGCTTACTGGGTCCCAATGAAGCAGACTTGCCCTGTTTTACTCGTAATGCTCATATACAAGTTTTCTCAGTGTTCATTTATTCCAAGTTTTTTCAGGGTTCAACAGTAAACCAAAGAAATAAGATTGACTGAAACAATGACTTTTCAAACAAGGGTCACATCACTTGCTGAAACTTTTGCCAGGCACCTCAGAATAGATTAGACCTGACAAAAACTGAGGTCACACGGAATCCTTTGGCAAGTGTCCAAATTTTGTGTTTGTTTCACTCATTATTCCACTTCCTGATAGGTCAACATTTTAATTTTGTAACATAAGGGTTAAGGCTACGCTGCTTCACTGACAGGTAAGGGTTAGGATTACGCTGCTTCACTGACAGGTAAGGGTTAGGGCTACGCTGCTTCACTGACAGGTAAGGGTTAGGGCTACACTGCTTCACTGACAGGTAAGGGTTAGGCCTCTGCTGCTTCACTGACAGGTAAGGGTTAGGGCTACGCTGCCTCACTGACAGGTAAGGGTTAGGACTACACTGCTTCACTGACAGGTAAGGGTTAGGGCTACGCTGCTTCACTGACAGGTGAGGGTTAGGGCTACACTGCTTCACTGACAGGTAAGGGTTAGGCCTCTGCTGCTTCACTGACAGGTAAGGGTTAGGGCTACACTGCTTCACTGACAGGTAAGGGTTTGGGCTACACTGCTTCACTGACAGGTAAGGGTTAGGGCTATGCTGCTTCACTGACAGGTAAGAGTTAGGACTACGCTGCTTCACTGACAGGTAAGGGTTAGGGCTACGCTGCTTCACTGACAGGTAAGGGT
>NC_056733.1:1010758592-1010786092 GCF_019279795.1 Protopterus annectens | reverse complement strand
TCTGACACCAAGCATCTGTTTCTGTAAGGCCCTTTTGTAGAATATCCATGTCATTTGGGGATTCAGTAATGGCTCCAGGTTTGCAGTCATCTGCAAACTTTGTTAGCCAGAATCCCTTAATATTGGCCTGTAATTCAGAGAAGTAGATGCCAAACAAGAGTGGTCCCAGGACTGAACCCTGAGGTACTCCACTTGTCACTTGGTTGGAGCTGGATTTGGAGTTGTCTACTTTTACAGTGCAGGTTCTATCAGTAAGCTAGTTGGCAACCCATCGAGTGACGTAGGGATTAATGCCCAGCCTAGTACATTTATCTAGTATTCCATAGTGGGGGATGGTGTTCAAGGCCTTGGCGAGGTCCAGACAGGTTGTGTGGACCACCTTACCCTTGTCCACGGCTCTGGAGTCTGATTCGAAGAAGTCAATCAGGTTCAGGAGACAAGATCGGCCCTTCACGAACCCAAACTGCATGGGGGTCCAGTGTTTGAAGGTTGCCAATGTCTTTGTTTATAAGTTCCATGATAATACATTCCATGGCCTTGCAGATCAGGCTTGTCAGACTGATGGGGGTGGTAATTCCCAGGATCCAAGGTGGATCCCCCTTGTGGAGTGGGATAACTGTAGCTGTGCGCCACTCAGTGGGCATGAGTTTTAGGTGAGGCTATGATTAAACATGGCACTTAGGTGAGGTGCCCGTTTATTTTGTTGTTCATGTAGTACACAGGCTAGGATGTCATCTGGTCCCATGGAAGCTGTATTCTTAGCTTTGGAGAGTGCATTTTTTTACCTGTGTGGCTGTTATTCCCAGAATTTGGCAATCTTTCAGTACTGAAATGGGCCCTTTAGGGGGTGAGAGGGGGGGTGAATTTATTACTGAATCGATCTGCCAGGATATTGGCAATATCCTTGGGATCAGTATATTTAATGCCATTCTGTTGTAGCTCAGAGAAGATCTGAGCATTGCCATTTAGATTCTTGGCATAACTATAGAATGCCTTCTGGTTGTCTTTGGAATCTTTGGCAATTTTATTTTTGTAACTAGCTTTGGAGGATTTTATGAGGGATCTCAGCTTCTTACTGAGGCTGGTAAGGGAGTTTTTTGCATCCTGGGATTTTCCTCTCTTCTGCAACAGTTTCTTCCTTTTGTTGTAAAGTTTGTTTATGATAAGGGACCACCAGATTGGCTTCCTTTTTTTGGAGGAGAGCATCTTGGTTGCATTGGGGATGGCACGATTCATGCATAAGTGGATGTGCTCGTACAGTGCCTTAGTGTAGGATTCAGCAGTCGAACTTTCAGTTCCGGTCTGATAACTCCAAACATTCCCAGAGGTAGTTGTCTCTAAATGCCCTATACAACTCAATAAGGTCTCCTCTTAAGTGTTGATATGAAACACTGTACAAGTTCTGATATTTTAGTCTTTTATAATAACTTAAATTTTTGCACCCATGGATGTCCATGGTGTACTTCCATTGTACTGTTTCCAATTTACTCATGCTTGTTTTTTTACAAGGTTTCCATATTGTAAGTACATGCACAGGTTTGGGTCTAATGTAACTAACAAGTGATGACTTCATAATTTCTGATTTCTTAGACTTTATAAATCTTTTTTAAACAACCTATAGTTCTATAACTATCATTAACCAATTTATTGATATGATTAGAAAAACTGTGTGCTGTATTACATATTCACCTTTCAATTTATGTCTCCTAAATCTCATATGTTTAGTTTTGATGTATTTATCAGCATATTATTCTCCTGTGCCCAAATGGTTGATTTAGTCCAGTTCTTTTGCAGACAGAGAAATAATGAAGTTATTGCTTGTTAGTTACATTAGACTCAAACCTGTTTATGTACTTACAATATGGAAACTTTGTAAGAAAACAAGCAGGAGTAAATTGGAAAGAGTACAGAGGCTCCAGAATACATCTGGAAGCTCCAAAGGTGCTGGTGCCTCCATATTCGAAAGGATACGCACACCTCTAGACTGGTAGCCCTGCACAATGCATCCGAGATACTTCAGGTACAACTAACACTGGGTAAGACGGCGGTACAAGTCATGGCCTGCTACAGAACCCCAAACATGTCCCTAGACTCTCACTCCAAGTTCCTAAGCACCATGGAATCTATCAAAGTTCAACATAATACTCTCATACTGGTTGACTTCCACTATCCCTTCCATCAACTGGGAAAACTATTCAAGTACCAATGTACAGGTTCAACGCTTTCTGGAATTTATCAGTCCCAATGCCCTGACCAGCTCATTCTGACCCCAACTAGAGGATGCAACATCCCCGACCTGGTTATCAGCAACATGGGAGACCATTTCTCCACACCTATACTCAATTCCTCCCTGGTTAAATATGACCACAAGCTGATCACCATGGAAATCACCATCTCACCTACCCCCACCCCCCTCCTCGCTAAGGTGACCACCCTGAAAAACTTTTCTAAAGCCAACTTTGGGCTCCTAAAAAAGAGTTGGCTATCTTCTCGGCATCCATGCCAATGGAAAATAGCTGCATGACTGCTGAATCATACACCAATGCACTGCGCGAGCATGTACACAAATGCATGAACCTTGCCATACCAAACAGAACTAAGATGCTCTCCTTCAAAAAAGGAAGCCAATTGGTGGTAGGAAAAAACTGTTGCAGAAAAAAATGAAGTCACAAGACTGGAAAACCTCCCTTATCAGTCTCAACAGAAAGCTGAGATCCCTTATCAAATCCTCTAAAGCCAGCTATGAAGACAGAATTGTAGCTGACACAAAAACAACAACAAAGCCTTCTTTAGCTATATCAAAAACCTCAAAAGCAATACCGGATTTGCTCTGAGTTATTGCACAATGGCACCTCCTTTACTGAGCCAACAGATATAGCCAACATACTGGCTGGCAGATTCAGTGCCAACTTTACCCCTCTCACCCCAAGGGCCCTATCGCAATACCAGAAGAAAGCCTGGTACCCACCATTTCTGCGGCACAGGTAAAAGCTGCATTGCCCAATGCCAAGAATACAGCATCCATTGGACTTGATAATATCCCTGGCTGCGTCCTATATGAGCTACAAAACAAACTGGCACCACATCTGTGTGCTCTGTTCAATCACAGCCTTACCTCAGGCTATGTCCCTAATGAATGGCGCACTGCTGCAGTCATCCCACTCCATAAAGAGGGAGCAACTACAGACCCTGGAAACTATCACCCCATTTGCCTGACGAGTCTGGTATGCACAGTTGTGGTGCACATCATCATGGACCTGCTTAACAAAGATATAGGCAATCTCCAAACTCTTGACCCTACACAGTTTGGCTTTGTCAAGGGGAGATCCTTCCTGCTGAACCTGGCTGACTTCTTTAGAGCAGTCACCAAGGCTGTGGATGAGGTTAAGGCAGTGCATACAGCCTACCTCAACCTGGCCAAGGCCTTCGATACCATTCCCCACTCAGGTATCATTGATAAACTCACCAAACTAGGCATCGATCCTTACATCACTAGGTGGGTTGCAAATTGGCACACAGACAGGACCCACAGAGTGAAAGTTGCGGATTCCAAGTCAGACTGTTGACCAGTCACAAGTGGAGTTCCACAAGGCTCAGTCCTGGGCCCTGTGCTAGTTTGCATCTACTTCTCAGAAGTCCAGGCCAACACAGAATTACTTTAGCTGACCATGTTTGCTGATGACTGCAAGCTAGGAGTCATTATCAACTCCCCAAGTGATGCAGACATCCTACAAAAGGGCCTCTATGAGACCAATGACTGGTGTCGGAACCATGGCCTCAAGCATAATGCCAAAAAATGCATTATCATCCCCTTTGGAAAAAACTCAATTCCCATGAATTACCACATTGATGGGAGCCCACTGAACACTGAAGGGGCCATACGAAATCTGGGCACTGAGGTCGACAGCCACCTCACCTTCAACCACCACATTGCCACTGTGGTCAGAAAGTCCTTTTATGTGGCACATCTTGTAACCAAAGGTTTCACATCCAGGAAGAAAGAGGTCATCATCCCTTTCTACTCATCCCTCATTAGACCAATCATTGAATATAATGCCCCGTTTGGCATGTACCTCACCAGACACCTACAACAGCTGGAGAGGCCATGAAAGTACTTCACAAAAAGGATCCTAGGCCTTAAACACATGTCCTGCATGTACAGACTCATGAAACTTCAACTGTTCGTAGTCTCTTATCATCTACTTAGAGGTGATCTCTGCTTGACTTACAAAACCATGTCCAACCCAGCCCTACTTGAAATGCTACATCTAAAGAAATCCCACTCCCCTCACACCACACGCTCCAGAGATCACAACCTTATTACCACAATTAACAGAACATGCTGGAGGGACAGGTTCATCTCCCAATGATTGCCCATACTCTGGAATAAGCTTCCCATTCATGTCAAGCAGAGCACCTCACTGGCCCACTTCAAGAGAAATTTTGATGAGTGGATGGGTAACAGAAAGTTCACTCCAGGTATCATTCCAGTTGCCCTATTGGATAGGGGCACTGTGAACTAACATTGGGTGGCACAGTGCCTGGGCAATTTTTTGTGCTAGGCTTGTAAAGGCTCCAGGGCAGTTAGCCTAGTATATGCCTATGAACCTATGAACACCTTAACTGTAATACATGTAATCAGTTTACCCAGTTTCAAGTTATCTGCATACAGACTGTTGAATACCTCAGAAGAAAAAGACAGAGTTGAAAGATACAATCTAGACAAGTATGGGTCTAGGACAGAGCCCTGTGGGGCACCCTGACTATAACCAAGGATTTCACCTGTCCAATTGCCGTATGATGTTTCCTGTGTCTATTTGTAAGCCATGCAGCTATCCATCTTATCAACAGCATATCAATACATAGTTGTTTTAATATTTTGATCAGTGTTTTGTGTATGACCCTGTCAAATGCTGATGCTAAATCTATGTAAATTATATCACAGCTCCATTTTTCAATTGTTATAGATCTATTTTCAACATATGCATGCTGATACTGTATATGTTTCAAGTCCTAACCTTTCCAGCTCTGGCAATACCTTATGCAATATTACCATCTCCTTTGTTTTTCCACAACATGAATGTAGGCTTAAGGGTTTGTATGAACCTGGGTTTGTCCTACTTCCCTTTCCCATAAAGACATGTTTAACAAGTGCATGTCTCCAGTCTTGAGGAAGCCCACCATATTGATATGACCTAATAAATAATAGATATAATGGTACTGTAAGTTCCTGCTGAAGTATTCCCAGTTCATTATTACTAATTCTGTCTACTTCCTGTGCTTTTTATTTGGATCCAGGTGTCATAGTTCTTTTTTCAATATAATCTAATTTGATTTCAGTATCTGAGGTTATGTGGATGTCACTAAGACAATTTATCACCCCCACCCCCTTTGTGGAGCCAAACTGCTTTGCATAAAATTTTGTAAACATATGCTGTGTCTGTGAATAAATTTTAGAATCTACACATAATTTATCAATGTGTGTGTCATTAATCCTTCCACATCTTATATATGACTATCGATAAAATGGATTCTTATTATGCTCAATATGTTTATATAAAATTTCTTCAAGTTTTTCTTTTTTTGCTTTTAAACACCTTTATTAAATTATCACTTGTGCCATATGCAAATTTACATTTATATAAAAGTTATCAAACTGTATTAACAAGTTCATGTTTATAAACATTATGTCTTCCTTCGTCCCAGATATTCTATTGACTAACTATCCTGAAAATCTTTCTCTATCAAATTTACATGTTCAGTTCTTTCCCAGTATGTCTCCTGCAACATAAGTATTTGCACTCTATTTTTTAAAATAGTTCACTTTTTTGTATTTACCTGTGAGCCAACTGAAATTTAAAGACATTGCAGAAGGCACCATTCCATTAAAAAGTTATTAGTACCACGTTTTATGTAGAATACCTTTTTGTTAAATGTCTAATTCCTTTTTTTTTTTGTTAAATGCATACACTGCTTGGCAGGTTGAAATTTTACATAGTTGTTTCTTGTCATATCCTTTTGACCCTATGTCACATTTTACAAAACTTTTTGTTTTATTGAAAGCCCTCAAAAAATTAAAACCCCCAATACCTGGGTGACCTAATGGTTAAGGTGTTTGCCTTACAAACACAAGGTGCAGGGTTTGAGGGATAATTGGCTAGGCTTAAAATGGCTCGCAAGGGCAGTTAGCTTAGTACTAACCTATGAACCTACCCTCCTAAAACCTATTAATTTAATGCTATCACACTAAGCTATATATATATATATATCTTCAAATATTGAAGTTTTACCCTCCTAATAGTAACAAATGTCCCAAAATCACAGCCACACTCACAAACTTGAGTTTTCCTAAAACAATGGTTATTCATGCTAAGACTCATGGTGCAACCAGTACTTCTAATTGCTAACTGGCACTGGCTTTGTCTTATCTTTATACTCCCTTAGCTGAGAAACCCTCTAAATGCTTTCAGAGGACATTATCTCCTAGCCAGTTTCTCTTATCTTTTTTCCCTAGCCAATCACTCTCCATCAGACTGTAACCAATTTATCTTTATCAGATTGTTTCCATGGTGACATGAAGGCCAGACACAGAATTGCGACTAAGCATACATTAATTTGCTAGAAAAAAGCCTAATTATATTCAATATTATTTTTCATTTACTTGCTTTCTCTTACAACTTGTTATAAAATCAGCGTAAGGTTCTTAATCCAGTCATTCCTTAAAATTCTACATTTCTTAAAACTGAATAAGAAGAAAGAAGGGAGAAAGAAAAGAAAAAGACGCAGCAGTACCTATTTACAATCCATGTTATATTTAAAATAACTGAGAAAAAATGTACTTTATAGCATACAAAGAAAATCATACACCACAAAAATAGTATTATTAAGAAAAACATGTTTTCTTTACTTACAGCTAACATTCTCTCCTGTCTTCCCCTCTCCAAAGTATTTTTCTGAACATTAATGACATAAAGTAGGTCATATAATTTAGAGTCCCCACACAAGTCCAACAAACTCTGAAAAATCCAATATTTCCATTGTTTCTTGTTCTGTCGTATTTCACAAACATAATTATTGCATTGTAATCCCACATTAAGTTACTGGTTTTATTACTGTTCATCTCCATCTCCCAAATCATGTCTCTACTTCATTTCCAAAGTACTCTTAATTCTTCTAGTCAACTCTTGTGGTCCATTCCTTCTCTCCAACATTTTCCATTGAAAAAGTGGAAAAGGTTTCACAGGTATAGTCTGTGTGTGGTCTTTATTACCTGAAGAATAAGAAGCCAAATCTGCTTCTGTTTCACAGCTCACATTTTGTTGGACAAACTTTTGTATTTCCTCCTTAGCGTGTACTTTATCAAAAAATTATTTTCTCCCTCTAGGGAAGAATACCTTGCAGACAGCTGAGTACAGCAGTCTGAATCTTACACCCGCGACTCGACATTCCATGAACAGTGGAATTACTTTACTCCTGTTCTGCTTCTGTCTGGTGTACAGTGAGTAGTCATTCTCCACAAACACTCTGATGCTTCCCACTTGTAGTATTTTGTCCTCCTGCCACAGTTTTGTCAGAATCAACTCCTTCTGCTGGTAGGATTTCATCTTTACTATTAATGGTCTGGGTTGCTTTCTCATAGCCAGATTTGGAGCATACACATGATGGGCCCTGTAAAATAAAACTCCTGCTGTGGAATACCAGTCTGGTTGCTTATTTGTGCTTTCATAAAATTAATGTAGTCTCTCATTCCAGCTTCTCTGGTATAGGTGAAAATCTCAGGTTTTCCTTAAGTGCTCTGTCCTCTTATTTTTTTGAATCATCTCTTCTTGAGCAGTCTCATATTCAGGGAGCCTTTTCTTTATTTCAGCCTCTGTTTTTTGCAGCTTTATCACCTCATCTGAATATCTGTTTAAAGCTTCTTCCATTTTTTCCAGGCTTTTGTTATTTGTGTTGATATACTGTACCAGTGTTTCATTTATTTTAATCATGTCTGTATGCAGTTGTTTTATAACTTCCTGTAGGTTACTGGAATTAATATCTGGAGGTTGCATTGCTTTTTTCTGAATGTCTGCAGAGCTTTCCCCGTCAATGTTATTTCCTCACTGATTTTTCCAGGTGTTCTGTATTTCTTTTTTCGTGGGATCCAGGCACTATACTTACTAGCCAGTTACTGAAATTTACACATAATCACAACAGTCTACTGGCCTTCTCTGTCGAGTTTCTGTTTTCACACTGGGAGAGCTAGAGTTAAGCTGTTACTCAATGTGCAGCCATCTTGGAAGTCCTCGTCATATTTTTCTAGATCTTGTCCATCCAGCTTGATTATTTCAGTTTTCAAAGTTGTAGTTTGACCTCTTTTCCAATTATTTTATTTTTTGTCTCTCACTTTAATCAAGTATCTTGTTCTTATGGGAATATATATGTAGAATATGTATGTGTGTTGTACCCTTAACAAGCATTTCCAAGGTTGGCACGTGCATATAAATAGCAAGCACATGCTAGCTTCAGTGCCATTTTGAAAGTACAGCCAGAGAGTAAACGTATAAAAGAGAGAGTCGGTTTATTTATAAGTTTATCTAAGTTAAAGTTATTGCCTCATTCCTGATGTGTTTGTACATAATAAAGCTGTTTGAACAGAACCCACGTGTGTTTGTCTGTTGCATCCTGGGTGAACAACATGGTGTCAGAGCTGAGATTCCACAATATGCTTTTCAGAGATACGAGTTGCAAAATTAGCAGTGAAGGTAAAATAAAAGAAACAAGAGCAAAAAAGGGCAAGAAACAAGCTAAAGGTAGTGAAAACTTACACAAACAATTATTTTATTATAAGAGATAAAATGGAGCATTACAAGGGCAAAAAACACACTGCTAAGCAAACAAATAGCACAGAATGTTTATTGAGCAAACAGAAAGCGTAAAAACTTAATTAAACAAAATGTTCAAAATTAAGATATCTGATTGAACTATTATCAGAAAGGCCTATAAGGTTCAGAGTTACCTCAGCATTGCAAAATGAGCATGTTTAGAGTAACACAAGCCACAAGAAAAGAGATTAAAATAACAAAAGGAATATAATAAATGGCAGAAACGGCACATTCAATGTAAATAAAGCAAGGCAACTACATGTTCTTTGGCAAACTACAGTGTTTTGGCATAAACTACCATTTTGCATTAACTAAAGCTCTGAATAGCATGATTAGAGTCATTCCAAGCATTGCCGAGTGTGTAAAAGTGCTTACAGTGTGTGCTTATTACTGTGCATTATTACATGAAAAGTACAACTATTTCATGAAGTGCAGTCAAAATATAGGCATTTAAAATTGTTTTTTATGCTGGGTGCGTCTACTTGTGAAGGGTCTCCATTACAGACTGTTTCTTGCACTGTAAAGAGTTATTTAGCAAAGTACAGTCATTTTGGAAGTGTTTCAATGTGTTGTGTATTGTTTATTCACAATGTGCTGTTACTTTGAAATGTTTCTTACTCTGAGCTGCTTCTGTTGCCCAGTTTATTCGCACAGTGCAGTTACTTTGAAATGTTTTTTACAATGATGATGAGTGACTTTTACAGTACAATAATTTCAAGAGATTTGCACTGCCCGGGAGATTTATTTCGCAAAGTATTGCACAGAGTTCAGTTACTCAGAGACTTATTGTGCTACTCAGCATAGTTACAAGTACTGGCATAAATTTCTGACATATATATATATATATATATATATATATATATATATGTATGTGTATATATATATATATATATATATATATATATATATATATTTATGTGTGTGTGTTCGTGCATACTTGCAAAAGCCTTCACTTGTTGTATCTTTCAGCTTTTCCCAGTTAGGGGTCGCCACAGCAGAACTCCGGTCCGCTAATGATTGGCGGTAGATTTTTCCGTGCCGAGTTGCCAGTCCTGACATACAACCTTCAACGAAGGTACACCCACTCACGCATGTCTCCACACAGAAGACGCTTTAGCTGAGAATCGAACAGGACAATGTCTTACTGTGAGGCGACAACGCTACTGCAGCACCACCACTGCAGTCTACTGATGTGTTAATACGGCAGAGGCATTTTGCAGACCAGGTCCATTTGTATTTGATCAGAATATTGCAGAGAATTGGAGAATATTTGAGCAAGAGTATGATATTTTCATGCAAGCAGCTTATGCAGATTAAGATGCATATACCAGGGCATTCATTTTGATAAACTTAGCTTGGTCAGAGGCCATTGATAGAGAGCGTTCATTTGTGTATGCACCAGCAGTGTATGAAGGAGAAGGTGAAAACTGTCTTATTTTTTGTTCAGGCTGAATCAAGGGAAGAACCGAGTATTTGAAGCCATACCTCTCAACCTGGAAACATCACAAAATCTGGACAAAGGCCCATGAAAAATAGGTACAAATCTGTACGCTGATTAACATAAAATTTGCATACATAATCATGTAACCCCACCCACTCCAATGGAATTGTGGGATACCAGTTTTTTAATGCAAACTTAAGAACAGACAACCAAAATATGGCTCCAGAGTCCCCCTGCAGCCATTCCAATGTCCCGTTACTTGGCTATTTAGCACCATTTACCATAAGCACTTAATGTGTATACTGACTATTTGGATTTCATTTAAAACTTTTATTTTACATTTTATAGCACAAACACTAATAGACATCTGCTAAACAAAGCAATACAGTCTCACAATGAAAATAGACTTAGCACTAAGACTTCTCTGTCTTCGAAACTCACATTCATTGAAACAGCATTGAAACCCATATTCAAAGAAAATGCATCTGGCCAGTGGTGGATAAAGATTAACTTTGGGCTGTTTTAAAATCATAGGCACCTTGCACACAAAACATACATCTGTTCTTTGATACACCTTCCTGACTGTATTAAATTATATTCCTTGTATAATAGAGCATATTTGTTAGAATGCATTTTAAATTTGTTTTGAACATTTTTTCCAGTAAGCAATGAAACAAAATGTATGAACCAATAGTGACAAAATTGCCAAATTCAGAACATGTCCATCATAAAAGTCTACTCAAACTTTTACAATCCAGCAGCAATAGTAAATATGCACAATCTCTGCAGAAGTGAAAGTCATCTAAATAATTTCACATTAAAGAGATCTGTAAGATCTGTAACTAATGAAGTGGTTGCTGCTAGCAAACAACTTAATATTTCATTGTTTCATCTACAAATAATGTGCCTGTTGCCCTTGAGGAATAAATTGCCTATGTCACATTAAAAAATTATAAGCTAGTAATATTGCAATAGGGAATGGATGGCAAACAGATAACAGGTTCATGGTTACTAGGTATCTTCACCAAAGAGGGCATTCTTAGGACTGCAGCATCCACCCCATTTAAAAGTACAGTATCAGCAATCCATTTACATATTGTGGGAGTAGAACCCACAGCCTTTTGCATCACAAGCAAGTATTATACCTGTTGTGCTACTAATAACAACACAAACAGACTTGGCGTAAGCAGTATAAACTTCTCTCCTCCTAAATAACTATGCAGCACAAGAAATATGAAAATAGCCAAAATCTATGGGGGGAAGCAAAAGCCCCAAACCAGGGGCACATTTTAAACATTGCTTGTATTGTCTTAGAAAAGTTGCTAGAATAAAATGTTTTGTGTTACCATGCATTTCCTGCAAGACAGCCATTTGAGTTTCAGTCCTCCTGTCATTATTTAGTGAATTCAATTCTTACTAACTTGCCAGAAAACCACACATTTAAGAGGAACAGACCAGAAGTATAAGCCAAACATTCTGTAAAACCCCTTGAATCACAAGTGGGGGTGGTACAGGTAGAGAATATAGGCTATTGCTAATTGAACCTAAGGTATAGGGTTTGAGTCTGAGTAACTCAAACCACCAGTTATAACCTAACTGGGGCATTTACACACACACACACACACACACACACACACACACTCACACCCCCCTACCTTTTCCTGACATAGAGGCCCGGCGTTGTATCTCTTCCATAGTGAAAATGGCAGCGGTTTCTTCCAGCAGCATATTCATGAAAACAGCCCTGCAGCTTATCTTCCAAGAGCAAAAATGACCCTCGCATCTCATCTGTAGTGAAAATGGCTTCTTCCAGTAGCAGCAAAAACGGCCCTACAGCATATTCAATTAATTCAAATGAAAATGCGGCTTCTCGGCTAGCACATTCAATTAATTCAAATGAAACGTGGCTTCTCCTGTATTCCCAGCCAGAAATGTGTGCACGTTGAGCTGAAGCTCAATTCCGACAGACTGTCAGGTCATTTCATGGAGCTGACATCATCGCACATGTGATGATGTCAGCTCAAAAAAAAACAGGAGATAATTTTTTAAATTAAGCACCGGGAATTCAGAAATTAGGAGTGCCACTCAGGAATCGTGGCACCCCATTATTTGGACCTCAAAACTCTGTAAAAAACAAGTAATTCATTACAGTTGGGAGGTCTGTTTGAAGTATAAATTCAGAGAAATGTGCAACCCCCAGATGAATGTTACATTATAAAGGCATTTGTTTTACACAAGAGACCAAAGGCCAGGAAAAACATTTGCAGCTTACATTACTGACTTGAGAAACAAAGTTAAAACTTGCATGTTTTGGTGATTTAAAAGATAAGTTGATAAAAGACAGGTAAGTGTGGTATCAATAGTGCTGCTGTGAGAAAGATTTTGCTTCATGACAGATAGACTTAACATTGAGCAAAGCCACTGAGATTTGTCAAATCCGTGAAATTACAGAAAGGCACTCAAGTACGCTGGCTAGCGATAAGAGCATGGTTTCAGCAGGCTCCAGGTCAAATGTAGACAGCATGCAACATGTGGCAAGCAGAAACAGGCCTAAGCACATGGCAGCTGCAACCCCTGTGGGTGTAACAAAGAAGTCCAGTAGTTTTCCAGCAAGTTCCAAGACTAGCTCAGTTAAAGGAGCATGCTCAGTGCAGCACAAATATTCAGTACAGCACAAGGATGAATCAGCAAAACCCAAGTCAAGCTTCATTGTTAAATGGTATAATTGTGGTGCCAACCATGAGTCCAAAAGAAAAATAGTGTTTAGCATTTGGTCAGCAATATCACAAGTGTAAAACATGTAATCATTTTCAAAAGTTTTGCAAGTCAAGTAAACCTCACTCAGTTGCAAAGAAAGGTCACTTAAAAAAATAAATTAATCAAGTAAGGGTGCAATCTACTTTCTATGTAGATTGTGTATCAGTAATTGGTGAAAAGGTTAATACAGTAGATTTATTAGCAAAGGGCAAAGTGTTTTATACTGTCCTGATCCATGATTATACCATCAAGCTCAAGGTAGACACTGGTTCAAAGTGTAATGTCAGCAGAAGCATTTGCCAAGGTAAAGGCTGGCGAACAACTTAATGTGGCTAGCTGTGTGAAACTTGCTCCCTATGGAGGTGAAGAAATTCAATCCGAAGGCTCAGTAGTGCTTTCATGTTATTTGGCTGGGAACAGTTACAAGTTGTTGTTTTACATAGTTCGAAGACCTGTGTATTGGGTCACAGAGATAGTTTGAGAATGAACTTGCTTTTTTTTTTACTGAAGAAGTTCATCATATAAGCACATGTCCCAGTTCCAGTTTCAGTGATGCTATTCTATCAGAATATGCTGATGTTTTCAATGACAACCTAGGTAGCCTCCAGTTGTGTATTCTATGAAGCTAGTTCCAGAGGTCAGCCCAGTGGTCAGGCTGGCAAGAACAATTCCAATATTAGCAGAGTTAAAGCTCATTTGGATAAAATGGTGCAGCAAGGTGTAATATGTCCAATTACAGCCAACTGAATGGGTGTCGTCTATGGTAGTAACTCATAAGAAAGGCTCAGGTGAAATCAGAATATGCATTAATCCAAGAGACTTGAATAAGGCATTAGAGAGACCTCATCATCGTATGCAAACAGTCGAAGAAGTTGCAGCCCTAATACTGAATGCCACTGTATTTTCTGTCTTGTATACAAAGAATCCATTTTGGCAAGTAATGCTTGATCGCAAATCGTATCTGGATATGATACCTGAGATTCCTGTATGTGGGGATTTTTATAGAAGATGGGTCTTAGCCCTACCCCTTCTGCATCAAAGGCAGATAGAGCTTCTGTTTTTTTCTCACATGTAGAACCCTCTGTCTCATCTGCCCTTTTTTGGTATCAATTTCTTTGTAAATAGAGGGCATCCAACACCCAGTACAGTTGTTACCAGTAGCTTCAGTGTCATCTAAGGCTGATGTTGTGGGACCATAATCCTTTTTTGGTGTAACATCAGCCCAGATGTTGATGTTGACCATGTTGGCACTGACATCTTTAGTGCCGAGTACATTCTAGTTGTTGATCTTTAGGACTGGGAGTTGAGATCAGCTCCGACACTGATGCTCTTGGTACCATTCTGTGAGTATGTTTGGCCTTTGATCTTTGGGGCTAAGAAGGTCAACACAGGAATTAACATCATGGTCAGTGGGGCCCAATGTTTAGACAATATTGCATCTGCCTGTACTGACATTAGCACTGGTCGAGATTGTTCCTTCCCTCCAGCACTGATATCCTCACTACCACTGTTGTGTTTATCTGTTTGGTACTGACCCATTCATCAATTATCCAAAGAGCGAACAAGACAGAAGTTTCATGGATTCAGAGACAAATATGACAACAGCTGTTTTATTGTCAGTATGAGTGCTCGTGTTTCATTCGTTGTTTGCGAGACAGAGTTGTGCTACAAATCATCAATTCTTTAACTGTAGGCAAACAAGTGCACAAAAGAAACAACATCTTCAAATAAAATGCAGCACTACAGAGGCTTGGAGAACCAGAAATGTTCATACTCTGGATATATATGTATTGTATGATTAAAAAACTTGAAAACGTTTAATAACGGCAAGCCTTTCCATGATGTCCCTGTCTGGCACTGACTGTGGTAGCAACAGTTCATAACACATGAAGCACTTTTTGATGCCCTGTAATATATTTTACTACTTAAACAGTATGGAGAATTTAAAGAATTGGTCAATAGCTGTGACCAAAGTCAAGTAAAAATGTTTTGCAAGTGAGTGATTCAAATCAGTCCTGGACAACTCAACATGGTAATCTCAAATCTTTAGAAGCACTTAGAAATGCTTGTTTGAAACTCAATGAATATTTTAGATCATTTTGTAATCATTCTGATTTGTTTTCATTTTAAGTTCTGAGTAAAAGTTAATTTTATTTTTATAGCTTGATTCATCTTGTATACTTGCTTCTGTGTATATCAATAATCTCGAACTGGTGATGTTTGCAGTGTGCTGTGATTTTCACACTCATGTTTTTTCATATAATCAATGCCTAGTCATTCTAATTTTCTGTCATATTAATGCTGAATATAGCCTGTAAAAAGGGGTACAGTCCTGCTTTGTTGTCGGTCTTCTTATGCAGAAATAAATCTTAGGAATGAAATTCAGCCAGAGATGAACAAATATTTCTGCAAGATGAACTGATACATCTGATTTGACATTAAGAATCCTAAACACACCTTCAGACATCTGCTTCCAAAACTGATTTTGAGGAAAAATTAAATTTGTCCAGTAATGATCCCTTTGGGCTCATGTCTTTGCTTTCTTCATTCCAGCATAGTTCTGCTGGTATCATCATTTTGAAATAATTGCTGCAGTTGTCAGATTTATTCAAGGTGTAATTTGCAATGCATTAATGTGTGAGATTTTGCCATTGTTTCAGGGAACTTTCCCTTTCTCTCTAAAGTAAAGTAACAAATAACAAACGGAGGTGGTGTTGAATCCGACTGTAGTTTCATGTGTAATACTGACAGTATCAGACATGCATACACATTTGCATAATTCATGTGTTCCTACATTGCAGATTAACATGAAAAATGCTCTTCCTGATAGATAATGCCACTCACTAAGCAGAGATTTCTGCAATTTCAGAGCCGTGGCATTCTATAGGAGCTTTACGTGAAGAATATTATATTATATTATATTATATTATAATTAGATAAGTGATGTTACTCTGTTAGATAAGTAATGTTACTCTGTTGTCTGTTGCATTTCCCAAAATGTGTCACCTAAAACTGGTAAGCAGTTCTACATCCTTCTCTTCTAACCCATGAGAGAGAGAGAGAGAGAGAGAGTTACATAAAAGTAGACACACACATGCGCACAGATGTATATATACACACACTAAAACATGCACACACACATACAAACGCATGCACACTTTTTATCATTTGTGAACAAACCTTAACAGAAAGCAAGCAACTCTCAAACAATATTAGAACTTCATAAGGTTATCATGAGAATGTTCCTTCCATGTATGGGGGTGGTTTGGCATAATGTTTAAGGTTTTTACCTCTTCAGCCCAAGGTGCAGAGTTTGACTGTTAGCTTTGATTATTGGCTAGGCTTAAAATGGCCTTTCAGGTCAATTAGTCTTGTATTCACCTATGCAAAACATGACACTCCATGAAAGTTATAGTAGTGATGGTTGCCAGTGTAGTGTACTATTTTTAAATTAATTAATGAATTAGGTAAAAAACAAGAAAAATGCAGTTCCACGGCTGATAAAAGATGAAATTCCAAATCCAGTGTAGTCAAAACGTTTAATGAAAAAGATGAGCGCTTTCACAATTCAAACAATTGCTTCTTCAGATCTGAAGTTATCAGCCGTGGAACTCCACTTTTCTTGTTTTTTACCTGTTGACTATTTGGTTTAGTGCAGCTAACCATTGTGAGGTATTTATATTTTCATGACTAATTAATGAATTAGTTTATTCATTCATTCTCCATTTACCCCTCGCCTCGATGCATGCCAGGGTTATTTCCAAGCTGGAATCTCTCTTGGCACTCACTGGGCACAAAGTAGAGAAAGTAAACCTGAATGAGGCATATCACACACACACACACACACACACACACACACACACACACACACACACACACACACACACACACACACACCCACACACACTCACGCACACACGCACACACACGCAGACACACGCACACAAACACACACACACGCACACATACACACACATGCAGAGACACACAAACACACAGAAACACACACACACACACACACACACACACACACACACACACACACACACACACACACACACACACACACACACACGCACACACACACACTATGCATAGCTCTGGCCAGCTTGGAGAAATGCCAATTCATATACAGCACATCTTTAGGATGTATGAAGTAACGAGAGCACCCCTCCCCAAAAAAAATAAAAAACACACAAGAAGAACATGCAGACTGCACAAAGGAAGCATCCCTGCCTAGAACAAAACTGAAGAACCAAGCAGTGTGGGTCTACAATTATTAACCACTGTGACACATCATTGCTGAGTTGCATTGGAAATACAGTTTACAGTTTGGCTGAAAGTTGACCAACACACAGTGATTTCTGTCAAGTAGTATTTTTTTCTGTTTTCTTGTTAACATGCAGTGATTTTCTTCATGATTATGTTAACTCCAGTTCCCATCTCACTATTTCCAATCAGATCAGTTCACCTCGCTCAGACCTAGACACTGTGCCAATAACCCTAGCATCTTTAGGGGACATTCCGTTACCTTTTTCTACCATCAATGGCACTGGTGGCTTTGCAATGGTTGAGCATGCTTTTATCCTCAGACGAGTGTACTCAGCTCTTCTTTTTATTCCAACATTAATATGTTTTTATCTCAAGACAAGTTGGACGTGGAGTAATGTGGTTAAATATATCTAGGTATATATATATATATATATATATATATATATATATATATATATATATATATATCGATATACACACACACACATACATACTTTTCAATGAAAATATCAACAATAATTTTGTCGCTGAATTGAAATTGGTGCATGCGGACAACAGTACAGATATGCATACCGGATCGGTCGAGGCCCGGGCAACTGTCACCACCAGTACTGTTGGCCAACAGGGTGCTGGCGGAAATTGGGCTACTGTTGGCCGAAGGAGGAGAAGAGGCGGAAGGCATGCCCGAAGGCAGGTAAAGGCTAGGACTGTGATAGGGTGGGTCAGAACATTGAATGTTGGCAGTATGACTGGTATAGGGAGAGAGCTAGCCGATATGATGGACCGAAGGAAGGTTGGTATATTGTGTATGCAAGAGACCAGATGGAAGGGGAGCAAGGCTAGTTCTATCAGAGGTGAGTTCAAATTGTTTTATCATGGTGTGGATGGGAGGAGAAATGGCGTAGGGGTTATCCTGAAGGAACAGTATGCTAAGAGTGTTTTGGAGGTGAAAAGGGTGTCGGATAGAGTGATGTTTATGAAGCTGAAAATTGATGGTGTAATGATGAATGTTATTAGTGCATATGCTCCACAAGTTGGGTGTGCGATGGATGAGAAAGAAACATTTTGGAGTGAGTTGGATGAAGTGGTGATGACTGTACCAAAGGGTGAGAGACTGGTAATTGGAGCAGATTTTAATGGGCATGTTGGTGAAGGGAACAGAGGGGATGAGGAAGTGATGGGTAGGTATGGTATTAAGAAAAGGAATGCAGAAGGTCAGGTGGTAGTGGATTTTGCGAAAAGGATGGACATGCCTGAGATGAATACGTATTTTAACAAGAGGGAGGAGCATAGGGTGACATACAAGAGTGGGAGGAAGATGCACACAGGTGGATTATATCTTAGGTAGATGGGCCAGTCTGAATGAGATTGGAGACTGTAAAGTGGTGGAAGGGGAAAGTGTAGCTAGGCAGCATAGGATGATGGTTTGTAGGATGACACTGGTGATCAAGAAGAGGAGAATGAGTGTGAGGGCATCACCAAGGATCAAATGGTGGAAATTGAAAAAGGGCAATTGTGAGGTGGAGTTCAGGGAAGAGTTAAGACAGGAACTGGGTGGCAGTGAAGAGTTACCGAATAGCTGGGTAACTACAGCAGAGCTAGTAAGAGAGATGGCTAGAAAGGTGCTTGGTGTGACATCTGGAAAGAGGAAGGAGGACAAGCAGACCTGGTGGTGGAATGAAGAAGTACAGGAGAGTATGCAGAGAAAGAGGTTGGCGAAGAAGAAGTGGGATTGTCAGAGAGGTAAAGAAAGTAGACAGGAGTATAAGGAGATGAGTTGCATGGCAAAGTGAGAGGTGGCGAAGGCTAAGGATAAGGCGTATGAAGAGTGGGGGGTTAGGAGGGTGGCCTAATGGTTAAGGTGTTTGCCTTAGAAACACAAGGTGCAGGGTTTGAGTCTCACAAGGGATAATTGGCTAGGCTTAAAATGGCTTGCAATGGCAGTTAGCCTAGTACTAATCTATGAACCTATGAACCTATGTATGAAAGGTTGGACACTAAGGAGGGAGAAAAGGACCTGTACCAATTGGCTAGACAGAGGTACTGAGCTAGGAAAGATGTGCAACAGGTAAAGGTGATAAAGGATAATGAGGGAAATGTACTCACTAGCTAGGAGAGTGTGTTGAGCAGATTGAAAGAGTACTTTGATGGGCTGATGAATGAAGAGAATACGAGGGAGAGAAGGTTGGATGATGTGCAGATAGTGAATCATGAAGTGCAGTGGATTAGCAAGGAGGAAGTAAGGATAGCTATGAAGAGGATGAAGAATGGAAAGGCTGTTGGTCCAGATGACATACCTGTGGAAGCATGGAGATGTTTAGGTGAAATGGCAGTGGAGTTTTTAACTAGATTGTTTAATGAAATCTTGGAAAGTGAGAGGATGCCTGAGGAATCTAGAAAAAGTGTTTAGTATCAACTTTTAAGAATAAGGGTGATGTGCAGAGCTGTAGTAACTACAGAGGCATTAAATTGATCAGTCACAGCATGAAGTTATGGGAAAGAGTAGTGGAAGCTAGGTTAAGAAGGGAGGTGATGATTAGTGATCAGCAGTATGGTTTCATGCCAGGAAAGAGCACTACAGATGTGATGTTTGCTCTGAGAGTGTTTATGGAGAAGTACAGAGAAGGTCAGAAGGAGTTGCATTGTGTCTTTGTGGACTTAGAGAAAGCATATGACAGGGTGCCTAGAGAGGAGTTTTGGTATTGTATGAGGAAGTCGCGAGTGTCAGAGAAGTATGTAAGAGTGGTACAGGATATGTACAAGGGTAGTGTAACAGCGGTGAGGTCTGTGGTGGGAGTGACGGATGCGTTTAAGGTGGAGGTGGGATTACATGAAGGATCAGCTCTGAGCCCTTTCTTATTTGCAATGGTGATGAACAGGTTGACAGACGAGATCAGACAGGAGTCACCGCGGACTATGATGTTTGCAGATGACATTGTGATCTGTAGTGAGAGTAGGGAACAGGTGGAGGAGACCCTGGAGAGGTGGAGATATGCTCTAGTGAGAAGAGGAATGAAGGTCAGCAGGACTAAGACAGAATATATGTGTGTGAATGAGAGGGAGGATAGAAGAATGGTGAAGATGCAGGGAGTAGAGGTGGTGAAGGTGGATGGGTTTAAATACTTGGGATCAACAGTTCAGAGTAATGGTGAGTATGGAATAGAGGTGAAGAAGAGAGTACAGGCAGGATGGAGTGGGTGGAGAAGAGTGTCAGGAGTGATTTGTGACAGACGAGTACCAGTAAGAGTGAAAGGGAAGGTCTATAAGAGGGTAGTGAGACCAGCTATGTTATATGAGTTGGAGACAGTGGCATTGACAAAAAGGCAGGAGTCAGAGCTTGACGTGGCAGAGTTGAAGATGTTAGGATTTGCACTGGGTGTGACGAGGGTGGACAGGATTAGGAATAAGTATATTAGAGCGTCAGCCCAGGTTGAAAGGTTTGGAAACAAAGCCAGAGAGGCAAGATCACATTGGTTTGGACATGTGCTGAGGAGGGATGCAGAGTATATTGGGAAAAAGATGCTAAGGATGAAGCTGCCAGGTAACAGGAAAAGAGGAAGGCCTAAGATAAGGTTTATGGATGTGGTGAGAGAGGACATGCAGGTGGGTGGTGTGACAGAGCAAGATGCAGAGCATAGGAAGAAATGGAAACAGTTGATCTGCTGTGGCGACCCCTAATGGGAGCAGCTGAAAGAAGAAGAAGAAGCACTAAACAATGGAACCACAAACTACTGACCACATCTCAAGGAAGGTAATACTGCAATGTAATGCAAAAGCATAAAATAAAAATTAAACAGCTGTTCGCCAAACTTCCTATAAACTGCAGAAAAAAAAGAGAGAAAGAGTGCCCGCAGTAAACAATAAGCAATGCAGCATACCAACTGCCCTGGCACTAACTCCCTTGTAGTGATTCACAAAACAGGACAACAGCTTACATTTCTCCTCCACATGAAAAGGCCAACCAAGCAAACAGAAAAAAAGTGGGTATGTTAGAGGGTGGGTTTGCCCCTATTAATTTTAACTATATGTAGTAACTCTGTTTATACAATTATGGAAAAAATAGACCCCCCCCCAAACACACACACACACACACACACACACACACACACACACACACACACACACACACACACACAGTGAATTACTGCTGGCACCCAAGAAAAACAAACTGCACAGGCAATTATTCCAATAGCAAATGCATACATTGTAGTCATACATTGTAGTCATACATTTTAGTCAATTATAGCATGGCTAGGTGAGAATCACATTTTGACAAACTTCATAGCACACAACTGACAAATTATGACTTCACCCACATTAGGATTACCTGGCTGAACTCATCACTGAAGAGACACAAGCTGGCTGATAATAAACATTAATGAGTCTTTCCCATTCTCCAAAGGTGTGCTGATTATATTAAATAGTTGCTGCAGTTTTAAGTTTCTCACACCCATACAAACTGAATTTTATGTTCATGTGTCTTATCAGACAGATGTTTTGCTGTGTGGCATACGACTAAACAATCCACACTACTCAGTAAGACAAGTTGGCATATTATATTATAGCATAGCTGTAGACACAGTTGCAAAATATATAGAATTGTTTTCTCATGAACGTAGCTTCCTACTAGGCAGATACTGCTTTGAAAATCTCTCACTTGCGGGCAAGCAAGTTCATGGCTAATTTTATATGTGGCAGGGTGTAAGTGGGGAGAGTGTAAACTTGTTGATAATTTATTACTAGCCCCTGTGCTAACCCAGATTAAACAATTAACCCTTCCCATTATACCATGATTCTTATCACATTGTCTTATTTAGGGCATGTGCCTATGTATATATTGTCTGTCTTTATCAACTATAACCAGTCTACTTTTTAGACCTCGTGTGTAATTTTTATAGTACGAGTGTGTTCACGTACTGCTTCTAATGAATATTCACTATATTTTTCATTTTTTGACATTTTTTGTGTGACTTTCTAATTAATAGTTCCAATGTATTTGTAAATATCATTGTCCTTATCTATTTGTTGTTTAACTTGTGGAGCTTTTCTCCCCGGGCCTCCACTGAAAATGGACATACATCCAGCTGGACTAGCCCAGTCAACAAATGTAAAATAAATAAATAAAAGTACTATCCTGTCAAATTCAGTAGTGCATATGTTTGTGTTATGTAAGTAATTCCAAATGAGATTCTTCTAAGGTACGCTACGTCCTTGTAAGACTGCAGATGATGCCCTTCTTGAAGATTTGTTATCACTGGATTCCAGAAGAGCAGTCCAGGTGTAACAATTGCTTGTATTATCTTTTGTTTGCTATGTACAATATGTCAGATAATATTTATCCCTATTCTACAAGTCAATCTAATGGTGGAGTATGGCTGCATAACTTATATGCTTGCCCTTTTTGAGATCTGAGAGGTTCATAGATTATTACTAGAAAGGTAGTCAGGCAGACATATTGAGAAGACAGATTATTGCAACTCAGTGATGAAAAATATTGTTGAAGCACTTGGATTTTCAATTACTTTTTAATCCTCTATCCATACTTAGAGGTAATATTTTTTCTGTATTAGTAACTGATTTTGATGTCAAGATCGTGACTTTATTTTTTTTTCATGGTTTATTAGTAATCCTGTCTCTGTAGGTGTGTTTATTATTATGTGGCAACTTCATGGTATTTCTCTCACACATTTATTCTTCATCTACTGAACATGCAACAGTGGAATTATACATGCACTGTGGCATGTTCAGGATGCCACCATCATTCCATAGTGTGTTGAAAAGTAATGACAGAGATGGAAGTCCTTGTTTAGAGATACAATCTTTGCAGATGAAACAATCATTCCATTAGGCAGATATTGTTTTTTGTGAATGCCAGTACCTGAGCAACGTTGAATTGGAAAAGTGCACTAGTATCAGCTAGAACTCTATGAGTCTTAAAAAGGGTAGAATCTACTCTGTGGACAATCTTGTATGTGCAATTAGTATGTTGGTAGTATGGAGTATAACTACTGATAATCTTACATTTACTGATGTAATCCATTAACGTTGCTACTAGATTAAGGAAAGGCATGGATATACAGATAGTCACGGCTTTAGGATCCATATTTGTGAAAATAAGATGTTAAGGTTATATTGTAATAAAATAAACTTTAGTCATTGGCAGATTAAAATATAATTTATTAAAAGAAATAACACACACGTGTTGGAGACAGTACTGAGGAAGTCATGTCTCCCTGAACAAAAGTATTCATAATCTTTTATAGGAAAACTTTAAAAAAGTAGTAAACTTTATCAACCATATCCCCTGCTAGCACCCAATAGAAAAATGTTAACTAATATAGTTCATAATACAGTTTATTCTTCAGTCCATTGCTAAATATCTAATAGAAATATGTCAAGTTTAGTAAAAACAGATTTGCAACTTCTTATCTACATTTCTAGCTTAGTATGGAATAAGTTTCTTTTTACCATGTGATTTAGGAAAAAAATGCTGTGTCAGGCTCAGGAAATGAAACTTAACATTCTGTACTTTTCCATGTTTATAGGTTCAAAGGACGATACTAGGCTGGAGGCCCTTATAAGCCTAGCCAAGAATTTCATCCATGTTACCACAAAGTCCGCACCTGTTTAACCTTATGTTGCAACACATACCTTTTCGGACATACATGCACTAACTTTCTAGAACACTTGCAATTTCATTTTAACCCTTTACAGAGGTTATACCTGAACTGCCTCAGCAATAGTTCAGTTTTGAGCCATTTGACTTGCAGTTACCATCTGGATGTGTACAATTTGAAGATAAACAGATGGGCCATTTAAAGAGGAAGTACTAACACTTTTTTTTCTTTTTTTATTAAGATACATTCTTTATTGGTTCTTCTTTTGAGATTCTGGATCAGTGGGAGAAGTCATTATTCCTTTGCAGGATTCATAGCAGATCATTGAACCTTAATCCATTAAAAGTCAAACAATCACAGAATAAACACTATACAAGTCAAACAGCAAAATAAATTTATTTTATTTTTATTTATTTATTTATTTATCATTTGTTAACCGGGAAAGTCCGACTTGGAACAAAGCCAATTTTCAGCAAAGGCCTGGGGAGAAAGGCTCCAGATGCACGTCTTTGTAAAAATTTTTGTAGAAATGAAAAGACCGTGCCAGTGAATTGCATTATAGTGGGATAAAAGCAGATAATTCTCTAACAGTCATTAGATGTACAACCTACTGAAGTAAAAAGTAGCAAATCTAAAAGGAGCAGGTTTACAGAAGTAATATATATATATATATATATATATATATATATATATATATATATATATAAAACTCATGGAGGACTCTACCCCTTGACCCTATTAATGATGGTGGGGCTTTGCTTCATACAGTTCACCGCATGGGTGCTTTGTTTTCCTTTTATTTTAATATTCCAACTCCACCAAAAAAGAAGGAAAAAAAATATGTGTAGCAAAGCAGGAACTCAACAACAAAAGCCACACTAGATTATTCAAAATAAACATGCCAAACCATATTTTAAACACATCAAAACTTTAATAAATCTGCTTTTCATCCTGAAAAGCTGGTCTGGCAGTTTCATTTTCAATAATCCAGGGTGGCTTTTGTTGTTTAAATTTCTAATTGAGAAATATAGTATTTTGGTTAGGATGACTGCAGAGAGACAGAAAAGTGAAAATCAGTTCAGAACAATATAGTGCAACTGCTCCATAAGTGATAGAACTGCATCTTTTCTGTTCTCTTGTTTGGAATTTGTGCCATAAGAAGAGCTGTAGATTTAGTACCACAGGGTTACCATAATAACCCAATTTCTTAGGAGTATCACGTTGTAAGTCAAGAAGTATGCAGTGGGTTGGTCCCTGTAGCCTCTACACACACACACACACACACACACACACACACACACACACACACACACACACACACACACACACACACACACCATGAAAAGAATGAAACACACACACCATGAAAAGAATGAAACATGCTAACAAGGTAGCACAATAAAATACTTTTGAAGTTTTCACATTCTCTGGCAGTGAGAGTGATTTTCCCATTTACTGAATAGTCTAGAAGGCATGTTCAGTTTCTTTCAGTGAATCATACAAAGACTATTAAAAAGTATTCCACCTGCCATAACCAAACTTTATTTGGTAAGCATATTAAACAGATTGATTAGATACACATAAATATGGGTCCATGTCTGAAGAATGAAAGTTCAAAAGACTGAAAGTCAAAATATCTAAAACACAAATATTTTCAACATGTTTAATGCAGGGTGCAAGCCCCCTGCACCTCTCGTGGGAGGCTGTGACCCTCTCACCCCTGCTAATTATATACACCAACTCAGAGATTGCCCAACACATGTAAAAGGGCAGATTCCATTTTGTATATTTTTAGTTTTACATATTTTGATTTTTAGTCTTTTGAGCTTTCAGTCTTCTGAAGGGGATCCAAAAATATTTCCTATAAGTCATATTTTAATGGCAATAATAGACTCTCATGATTTAGATATCATAACTAATAAGTGAACAGAAACATTTTTGCCATAAGAGGCTATGATTCAATTTCATTTGACAAATGGAGGCCACTCTTGTTTTTTTTTATTTTAGCTTAAATGTTGCCTTGAAATATAAACTAGGTATTTTTATCTATTAATTTTATTCTATGTAAACAAAGGAGCTAAATATGGTTAAACTGACACTAATGTTGTCATAAATGAGAACTATATGAACAAGCTACTAAGTAAATGTTTCTAACACTTTTATAGATATAAAATTCTACATACGTATGTATCTTTTCTATGAAAAAAATGGGTATACTATTTACTAGTTTAATAATGTTTCCCAGATGTATCATTTCAGTAGTACAATGTCTTTGTCTTCTTTGAAATGAAACATCATAAAATGTATATGCCAGGCTCTTTTTGTAACGCTAGAAGTTTTAGGCTTTAAATATTCTGACCTTCCAGGTAAGGACCCTACCTGCTGTGCTGTTGGCATTGAAGAATGATTCACAGTGTTGTCACTTCTGGCTTAATATCTATGCTTCAGATTAGATATAAAATTGGGTACTGACATTTTCCCTTATGATGTCTCAATAGTCCCAGAGGAACATAACATAAGTAGACTACAGTGAGATGTATGCATGACTCACGCAGGTTCCCAGTTTCTAGACACCCTTCAGCAGCTTTCTGATCTGCTGTGGAACATTCTAGTACTATTGCGTTTTTACAAAATACTGAAACCAGTTAGTTTTTTCAACCAAATGAAATCAGGTGCAGGATCCCACTGCACCCAGATGTCATTTGGGGTACGATCATTAATTGGTGTCCCAACCCATCATGGTGGGTGAGTAGAAGAGTATCGGAAGCTGATGAGAAAAGACACAGCTTTTTCTAAGATATTAATAAGAAAGACGCACAGATGCATCTTAGCATCAGCTTTGGATGGGAGCTTTTTGAAAACAGACTGGTTAAATGAATGGGAGTTTGAAATTCTAAGCATTTGATCACATAATGAAGAATGTGAATTTTTAATTCTTCTTGCTTTTCCTGGTTAGAGTTTGCCACAGAGGATCACCTGTCTGCTCATGATTGGCAGTAGAGTTGGCAGCCCAGCACCCAACCTTCTATGGAAGGCACACACGTGTACACACTCATGGCTAGGGCCAGTTTAGAGTATCCAATCCACCTACGGCATGTCTTTGGGATGTGGGAAGAAACTGGAACACCTGGAGGCAACCCACGCGACCACAGGGAGGACATACAGACTATGCACAGAAGACACCCCAGCCAAGGCTCGAACTGGAGAACCTCTTGCTGTGAGGCAGCAACACTAACCACTGCACCACCATGGCTGCCCAATGTGAATTCTTAATTCTTAAACAATAATCATGCATTGAATGTGCAGTCTGAATTGTCAAGTAAGATCACATGTATACTCCCGCTCTTTGCTTAATAAAATAAAACTTTAAACCATATGAGATAAATGACGCAGATATTTACTCACATCTAATACTGGTCAAACAATATCTTCCTCAAAGCTATTAAATCAGCCAGATCATAAAACTCACTGTTTATATCATATAAAAGGCACATTATATCCGGTACCCATAAGGGATTGTAACACATAGTTTTTATGACAGCTCTTAAT
>NC_056733.1:1010703592-1010753592 GCF_019279795.1 Protopterus annectens | reverse complement strand
TATAAGATTTTTGGTAAATACTTACAAAGAACAAATCTGACTGTATGTTAATGTTATATAAACATGATCTGTAGCTTTTGTAGTTTTCACTCTCACCTTGTATGAAAATGATAAGGTCATGTAACTACATTAATGACAATCCTCGAGTCCTGTCATCTCACAAGAGAGAGCATAGAATGAATGCATCAAAATGCAGAATATTCTTCATTATGCATGTACACAGATCTGCTCCTATGGTTATATCAGAATGTGAATAAAGAGCGGTTCTGTGCTTTGCCTTTTCTGACACTGGAGAGTCATGTTGTTACTTTCTACGTCATATATAAAGCATTGTATGTTCTGCTCTGGTTCAGAGCAGTTTGAAAATTCACTCATAAATATTACTTATTGTAAAGTGATAACTAACTGCTATAACGCTGTGCCTTTATCACAAATATGACACGTTTTTCACTGGTATTATCAGTCAAATTGTAATTGGTGGTTATTGTTTAACACCCAGGGGACAAGATAATACTGCTTTGAGGTTGAAAGCTATTTATTTTTTAAATGCATGTGTATGTTATACTGATTTGAATATTGCCTCATTAAAAAAATGTTTAATTAATTAATAAAATAAAGAGACTATAATTTAACCCCTCAGTAAACATAATGTTGCAAAAGAATGACTTGGTTCTCTTCCAAGTGCATTGTCTCGGTTAACGCTGCAATGAATTTTGCTGTCATTTGAAGAGTTGTATAGGAAATAAAAGTATAATATACTGACAGTTTAAAACAGGCTTTTACATTGATTGGAATCATGTTATGACACACACAGCCATTGGAACAGGTGAACATGATTGTGACTTTGGTGTCTCTGCTGTGGAAATAGCACGTGGGGTAAGTAGAGGTGGTATTTATGGAGTCAGTAATTATCTGTATACCTTTACTTTGAACACCTGAGCACAGAACACATTCTATAGTGGACAACTAGCAAAACTGTGCAGCTTTACAGTTTGTAAGTGGATATTTGTTGTTATATATTTAGTCAAAGTGCTATGCGTTTGTCATTGTCACAATGGTGACATTTATTGCATTTCGTGTAGGAGCTGATTCCAAGGATAGTAGCCAAAGTAAAAAATTAGAACACTTGGGAAGTCACATTTTTCTAAGTCTCAGGGGTTTGCTTCGAAACTAAGTAAATAAATCTGTGGACATTTTAATGAACCACATATCAATAGGATAAAAAATAAGAGTATGTGAAAAGCAATATAAATAATGCAATCAGACACTGTTTTTTAATAAAAGGGCTACATGGCTCACATTATTTGTGCATTTCATTTCAGTTCTCCCTCTTCCAAAAGTCATTCAAAGTGGATGAGAAAGACAAAATAACTCCAAGGATATAACTGTAGGACTCAAGGTAATCAGACAGAGCTTTACAACAAACTCACCAGTTGGTTCATCCTACCTATCCATGTATTCTTTCTGTAGTCTGCCTTTCTAAAGCTTGTCTGGCATCCAGATAAATTATTGCTAATGCTGTATTCCTAAATATCATTAATATAGGTACTCAGAAATGCTTAGGATGGGTAACTTATGGGTCACTGAAGGCTGAACTTGCAAGCTTCAGTTGCCCGAGGTTCAGCCCGATGATGATTGGATTTCCTCCATAGGAAGTCACTCTCAGAGAGTTCTGCTGGCAGTGATGCCTTCTTTGTAGAAATTACTCTCTTCTTTGAGTTGATGCGAATATGGAGTCAGTATATATAAGTCTGACCCCCCCCCCCACATCAGGATTGCCACCCACCTGAGAAAAAAAACACTTGAAAAGTTTTTTTGAGGGGCTGTTTGTTTTTTCAGTGAATATAGTTCAGGATTCCTAATTTTGGTGAATTCAGTTTAATTTGCTCATACTGGGAGTACTTAGAACATCTATGAAGCCCTGAATATCATGATCTCATGTGTTTTTATTTTTACCAATTAAAATCCAAAAGACAAACAACATCCTGTAACCGAGCAAAATGATTTCCATTTCAAATATACCAAATGGCTTATTTGGTATAGAGTTAGAAACCAAGTCCACACTGGTAACTACTTCTACTTTTCTGCTGTTTAAAACCCATCCAGAAATAGTGACAAAAGAAAAAAACAAACGAAAAGGGAGTGCTCATTATAGGCTCAAAAAAGATATGTATGTATATATACGAAAAGGAATGACTATTTCTGTAAGTGAGAACAAAATAGGTGCCAAATAATCACAGCACTGTGATGTGCTCTATTGTACAGAGGAATAAAGCCATAACTATGATGCAAAAAACCTGAAGATGATGTTATGACAGATTATCTGAGTGTGTCTAGCAGCTTGGATGCCTATATGAACTAGCTGGGATGATGAGAGTAAGTGGCCACTTCTGAATTGTTTATCCTACGTGGTGGGAGGCAGCTCTGGTCCACCACACAGATGACACCTAGGGGAAGAAGTAGGTGTATACTCAGTGTAGTTCCAACCTGGTCAGACTTGTCCTCCCACAAAGCACCTGAACTGAGTAGTCCGTGGGAAATGAGCATGTAGAGATCTCCTTCTCTACGGAAGGTGACAATCGTGGGCTCAGATGAACCGCCAAGGAGAAAAGAGGTGGTCCCGGCAGCAGAAGATAGGCCACTCCCATTGACCAGCAAGCTGGCCTGCTATCTACTACCTGACTCTAGCCATGTAATGGAGAGCTTATGGGAATTCACTGGGAGGAATGAACAGTCCATAGAGCTCTTGCCTAACCTGGGAATACCTATCTCATGTTCTTCTAGAACAAATGACCCGATTTGATGAAAATAATAAAGCCATCAGGAATGGATCTAGACGGAGGGAAAGAAAAAGGATTGATAGCAACAACAAATGCTCATATAAATTCCAAATCTACAGGACGTTAAATGAGCGTGGAGTTACACTGACGCTACAGTCAAGGACTGCAGAAAGCTGATGACTATGCAGATGTGCAGTGTCACAAAGCTGATGAATATACAAATGTGCAGTATCACAAAGCTGATGAATATACAGATGTGCAGTGTCACAAAGCTGATGAATATGCAGATGTGCAGTGTCACAAAGCTGATGAATATACAGATGTGCAGTGTCACAAAGTTGATGAATATACAGATGTGCAGTGTCACAAAGTCGATGAATATACAGATGTGCAGTGTCACAAAGCTGATGAATATGCAGATGTGCAGTGTCACAAAGCTGATGAATATGCAGATGTGCAGTGTCACAAAGCTGATAAATATACAGATGTGCAGTGTCACAAAGTTGATGAATATGCAGATGTGCAGTGTCACAAAACTGATAAATATACAGATGTGCAGTGTCACAAAGTTGATGGATATGCAGATGTGCAGTGTCACAAAGCTGATGAATATGCAGATGTACAGTGTCACAAAGCTGATAAATATACAGATGTGCAGTGTCACAAAGCTGATGAATATGCAGATGTGCAGTGTCACAAAGCTGATAAATATACAGATGTGCAGTGTCACAAAGCTGATGAACATACAGATATGCAGTGTCACAAAGCTGAAGAATATACAGATGTGCAGTGTCACAAAGCTGATGAATATACAGATGTGCAGTGTCACAAAGTTGATGAATATGCAGATGTGCAGTGTCACAAAGCTGATGAATATGCATATGTACAGTGTCACAAAGCTGATAAATATACAGATGTGCAGTGTCACAAAGCTGATGAATATGCAGATGTGCAGTGTCACAAAGCTGATAAATATACAGATATGCAGTGTCACAAAGCTGATGAATATACAGATGTGCAGTGTCACAAAGCTGATGAATATACAGATGTGCAGTGTTTCAGTTGTTAGGAGCAGACTTAGAAATCCAATATATGACAAAAGGCAGACCTTCAAGCTAAGCAGCAAAAGACATGAATGAATTCATCCAGAAACAAATCAATGTAGCATAAAAATAAATGGCCCAAAGTCAGTGGTGATCTTAATCAGCCAGCTCTTACATAAAGCTGCAACAACACATGTTTGGATTCTAATTAAACAAACCAGAGATCCATGTGAGTGGGTCAAGGGTAACATGTAAACAAATGTCTTCTTTAATAGCTGCATGTTGCTGCAGTGAATACAGAGCATGATATAATGAAAGTAGCCAATCTGACCCACAAAGTGCAGTTGGGTTTGTAGGTAATCCTACTAAATTCAGTGTAAAAGCAGCAGGCTCTAATGCACCAAACAGATGGAAGGACAGCAGAAAGCATGTTCTGCAGATCTGCAAAATGAATGGAACCATGCAGGCAGGTAGAGAAGGCATTCCAGAACTGTCTACAAATAATATAACAAATGTAAAGTCAATTGGACACAGCATAGTGGGGCACTGAAGCAGCGCATCAGGATATTAGGAGGATCCGTACAATTAGAAGACAGTTGAATTTCAGGTATCATGGGTGGCAGTCCAAAACAGTCTGAAGAAATGCATTACACATGCCATATATTTAATATGGATATGAGAGAAACATGGGAGTAATAGAGAAAAATGGTGTCTTACAGATAATAATTTTAATTCTCTTAAATGTTATTCCTTTATTACATTATTTTAAATGATTCCCAGATATGAAAGTAGGACATTGCCAGTATATAACCAAATATGCTGATAACTGGGTAACATAATTACCTTAGTAAAAAATGTTAAATATCTCCACGAAGATCAAAATCTACACAGCCAATGCAATTTAATGTTAGTATATGTAGCATTCATAAGACTTGTCAAAATTGCATTATCATCATAGAAAATCATTGAAAATACAAAGAGACTGGGCCGTGTGGCAATTTACAGCTGACCAGTCCCTACCATTAGACCTTAGCTTCTTTTTGCAAGGAGTTATAGGTCTGTCAGACCAGGTGTAAATATATGAATGTCCATCCATTTATCTAATTGTTTTTTAAAGAAAGTTTGCATTTATTTATTTATTTGATTGTTTGATAACCAGGGTAGTGGGTGACTGTAAAAAGACCCATTTCAGTCACAGCCTGAGATTATGTATAAGTTAAATTATGAGTCATATACATTTAAGACTGGATAAATCTGTACTTTAACATCACTGCAATCATTGCAAAATAAATGGTCAAATGATAAGAAAATTACTTAATAGCAAAATAAATGATCACATGATAAAAAAACAATACCATCATTAAAGAACAGAGACAGTGGCAGAAGGGGATTTAAAAACTGACCAGTGTATATGCTGCAATGTCAGAAGACAAATTATGCAGCCCATATAATTCTATAGTACATGCATAACCACTTCATGAACCATTTTGTATCACTTTATGCTCTGATGCATTATTGAGTATAATACTGCATTTTGAAACCGTTGAACAAGCCACTTGAAATAACTTGAAACCATAATTTTAAATTATCTCTGTAAACCACTCAAGAGGCAGTACACAGGCCGAATAAAGATAAAAATAAAAATATTTATTGTGAGTGCTTTTGTGTTGTCACATAAAATGCTTCTTAAAGGCAGTAGTGTCTCCATGTTCATAAAAGATATGCATACCTCCAGACGAGTAGCCCAACATAACACATCAGATATATTTCAGGTACAACTAACATTGGGTAAAAGTACAATCCAGGTTGTAGCTTGCTACAGATCCCCCACCATGTCCCAAGACTCCCACTCCACATTCCTAAATACACTGAAAAATATTAGGGTACAGCCCAATACCCTTATACTGGGAGACTTTAACTACCCCTTCATTAACTGGGAAAATTAGTCATGTACCACCACAGTTAATCAACGTTTTCTGGAATTCATTAATTCCAGTGCCCTGGACAAACTCATTCTTACCCCCACCAGGGGTAGAAACATCCTTGACCTGGTCATTACTAACATGGGTGACCATTGCTCTACACCAGTAATCAACTCCTCCCTGGTCAGATCTGACCACAAGCTAATCACCAAGGATATCCATATCCCACCCTCAGCTCCCTAAAAGCAACCACCATTAAAAACTTCTCCAAAGCCAATTTGGGCTTCTAAAAACAGAGGTGGCTAACTTCACGACACCCATGCAAATGGAAAATAGGTGCATGACTGCTGAATCATACACCAATGCACTGTATGAGCACATACACAAGTTCATGGAACATGCCATACCAAACAGAACCAAGACAATCTCCTCCAAAAAAGGAAGCTAATTTGCTGGTCTCCCACCATAAACAAATTCTACAACAGAAGGAAAAACTGTTGCAGAAAAGGGTGAAGTCCCAATACTGGAAAAACTCCTTTGTTAGCCTCAGCAAAAAACTGAGATCCATCATCAAATCCTCTATAGCTAGCTATGAAAACAAAATTGCTGCAGATTCTAAAGACAACCACAAGGCATTCTATAGTTATGTCAAGAATCTACATGGCAATACTCAGATCTGCTCTTAGTTACAGCACAATGTCAATACATATAATGAACCAACTGATATTGCCAACATATTGTTTGACAGGTTCAGTGCAAACTTTACCCCCTTTTCACCCCCAAAAGAGCCTATCACAATACCTGAGGAATGCCAAGTCCCTTTTATCGTGGCTACACAGGTAAAAACCAGACTGTCCAAAGTCAAGAATACAGCTTCCATGGGACCTGATAATATCCCTGGCTGTATTCTACATGAATTAGAAAGTGAACTGGCACCACACCTGAGTACCCTATTCAATCACAGCCTCATTTCAGGCTTTGTTCCTACCGAATGACGCATTGCTACAGTCATCCCACTCCACAAAGAGGGAGCGACTACAGACCTTGGGAACTACCGGCCCATTAGCTGACGAGTCTGATATGTAAGGCTATGGACCTTATAAATAAGGACATAGAGATTTTCCAAACTCTGGACCCCACGCAGTATGGGTTTGTGAAAGGTAGATCATGTCTACTCAACCTGATAGACTTCTACGAGTTTGTCACCAAAGCTGTGGATGAGGGTAAGGTAGTTCGCACAGCCTACCTAGATCTTGTCAAGGCCTTTGACACCATCCCTCACTCAGGAATCATTGATAGACTCACTAAACTTGGCATAAACCCCTATGTAATAAAATGTGTTGCCAACTGGCTCACTGATACAGCCCACACTGTGAAAGTAGAGGACTTCACATCTGACTATCAACCAGTTACAAGTGGTTTCACACAGGGATCGGTCCTAGGTCCTCTCCTGTTTAGCATCTACTTCTCTGAAGTTCAAGCCAACACAAAGGGACTCTGGCTGACCAAGTTCACAGATGATTGCAAACTGGGAGCCATTATTGATTCTCCAACTGATGTAGATATTCTACAAAAAGGCCTCACTGACTCCAATGACTGGTGCCAGAACCATGACCTTAAGCTCAATGCTAAAAAGTGCATTGTCATTCCCTTTGGGAAAAATTTGGTGCCCATGAACTACCACATAGAAGTAGTCCACTAAACACCGAAGGTGTGATAAGAGACCTGGGGACACAAGTTGACAGCAACCTCTCCTTTGATAACCACATTGCCACTGTAGTCAGAAAGTCCTTCTATGTGGCACATCTCATTACAAAAGGTTTCTCATCCAGGAAGAAAGGGGACATAATCCCTCTCTACTCGTCCCTCATTAGACCGATTATAGAATACAACACCTCATTTAGTATGTACCTCAGTAAACACCTACAACAACTGGAAAGGCCACAAAAATACCTCACTAAGAGGATCTTAGGCCTAGGACACATGCCGTATATGGACAGACTCAAAAAACTCCAGCTATACTCTGTCTCTTATCATAGGTTCATAGGTTCATAGGTTGATACTAGGCTATCTGCCCTAGGGCATTTACAAGCCTAGCCAGAGTGTGTTTGGCTTTCACCACCCTTCTTAGATTAGTTGACTGTGCCTCTGTATAGTAGGTCACAGAAGATAGCCCATTTAAGGTTAGTTTACCATGCCTCTCTCTAGCAGTGACACAGAAGAGATCCCAGGGGTAAATTTACGATCTCCCATCCAAACATCAAGATTCTTCTTGAAGAGGGTCATTGAGGGGCTCTGTCTGACATGGATTGGGATTTTGTTCCAGAGTGAGGGGAGCCTCTGGGATATGAATCTGTCCCTCCAGCATGTTCTATTTATTTCTGTGCTGAGGTTTAAGTCACTGGAGCATGTAGTTCTCATGGATTTGGATTTCTTGAGGTAGAGCATGTCCATTAATTCTGGGTTGGACATGGCTTTATACGTCAGGCACAGATCGCCTCTGAGTAGGCGGTAAGCAACTGAGTAGAGCTGGTGTTTCTTTAGCCTAACTGCGTAGGGCATCTGTTTGAGTCCATTGATCCTATTGGTGAGGTACTTTTGGGGTCTTTCTAGTTGTAGCAGGTGTTGGGTAAGGTACATCCCAAACGGGGCATTGTATTCAATTATGGGCCTGATGAGTGACGAGTAGGGGGCACAATGACCTCTCTTGATCTAGATGTGAACCACTTCATGATAAGGTGGGCTATATAGAATGTCTTTCTAACCACTTTGGCAATGTGATTGTCAAAGGAGAGATTGCAATCTACTTGGGTCCCCAAATCCCTAATTACTTCTTCCATACTTAATGGATTACCACCTATGTGGTAATTTGTGGGCACTTTGTTTTTCCCAAAGGGGATGACTATGCACTTTTTGGCATTTAGCTTTAGGCCATGGCTCTGGCACCAGTCATCCGTCTCTGTGAGACCTTTTTGGAGGATGCTTGTGTGAGCCGGCAAGTCGATTATGGCCCCCAGTTTGCAGTCATCTGCAAACTTTGTCAGCCATAGTCCTCCTGTGTTAGCCTGTACCTCAGAGAAATATATACTGAACAAGAGAGGTCCCAGGAATGAGCCTTGTGGGATGCCACTTGTAACTGGTTTAGAGTCTGACATGGCACCTGCAATTCTGACCATGTGGGTTCTATCCCTAAGCCAGTTTGCAACCCATCTTGTGACATAGGGGTTGATATTTAAGCTGGTGAGCTTATTTATGATGCCCGAGTGGGGTATTGTGTCGAAGGCTTTTGCAAGGCCAAGGTAGGCTGTGTGGACTACCTTCCCTTCATCTATGGCCTTGGTGACTGTTTAAAAGAAATTGACCAGGTTCAAGAGGCAAGATCTGCCCTTAACAAAGCCGAATTGGGTAGGATCCAGTGTTTGGAGGTTCCCAATGTCTTTGTTTATGAGTTCCATGATGATACGCTCCATAGCTTTGCAGACCAGGCTAGTTAGGCATATAGGGCGATAGTTTCCGGGGTCTGTTGTGGCACCACCTTTATGGAGTGGGATCACTTTTGCAGTACGCCATTCTTTGGGTACATATCCTGTTGTAAGGATGAGACTGAACAGTGATTTTAAGTGAGGGTTTAGTTCTTCTTGTAGCTCATGTAAAACGCAGCCCGGGACACCGTCCGGTCCCATTGATGCTGTGTTTTTTGCTTTGGAGAAGGCAGCTCTCACCTGTGCATCTGTGATGTCAGGGAGGCTACACTCTGTTGGGATAGTCATTTGCTCATTTGGGGGGGAGGGGGGGTTTGCACTGAACCTGTCTGCCAGGATGTTGGCAATGTCTGTGAGTTCAGTGTATTTTTTGTCATTTTGCACTAACTCAGAGCATATCTGGGAGTTTCCACCCAGGTTTCTGACATAACTAAAGAAAGCCTTGTGATTATATATAGCAATTTTTCTTTCGAAGGTAGCCTTAGATGATTTTATGAGGGATTGTAGTTTCTTGCTAGTACTGATCAGAGTTGCCTTCCCTTTCAGGGATTTGCTCTATCATGTAGTAGCTTCCTCCTTCTGTTCCACAGCTTATTTATGGCTGGAGTCCACCAGACAGGTCTCCTGCCTTTGGAGGAGTGTGTATTGGTTTTATTTGGGATAGCATGATCCATGCATTCCTGTAGGTATCCATAGAATGCGTTTGTAAAGGATTCTGCAGTTTGGGCTGTATTTTCCACTGGCACTGGGGCTTTGAAGGATTCCACCTTGGTTTTGAGAAGTGGGAAGTTTGCTTTTGAGAAGTTTTTGACCATGGTTTCCTTTGCTGGGGGTGGGGATGGGATATGGATGTCCATAGTGATTAATTTATGGTCAGATCTTACCAATGAGGGGTATACCTCTGGTATGGAACATAGAGTCCCAATGTTGGTGATGATCGGGTCCAATATGTTTTCCCCTCTTGTGGGAATGGTGACCAGTTGTTCCATAGCATTTGAGTTTATAAATTCTAAGAACCGTTGGGCTAGGGTGTTGGGACTTGAGTAGTGCTCCCAGTCTATGTTTGGGTAGTTAAAGTCACCCAACATAATGGTGTTTGTAGAGACCTTCATATTCTCAAGTGTCTTCAGGAAAGCCGAGTTGGGTTCCTGAGCTTGGGAGGGTGGTCTGTAGCAGGCTACAAACTGGAAGGCAGTTTTTCCCACTGTTAGTTGCACATGGATGGTCTCAGATGCTTCGTGCAGTGCCACTAGCCTGGAAGTATGGGTATCTTTGATGAATATGGATACTTCCCCTCCTCTTGTGGTTCGGTCCAAGTTTTGGGGCCGAAAAGCATGGTATGAGGTATAGCCTGGTAGTGCTGGGGTGCTCTCAGGAGCCTTGAACCAGGTTTCTGTTACTGCACAGATATTGATATTCTCCATACTGAGGAGAGCCTCGAGTGCATGCATCTTGAGGTTTAGACTTCTGGCGTTGAACAGCATTACCCTTAGTTTCTTTTTCCTTGTGTTGTCTAAGGAGGTGGGTTTGTCTTTTGAGCCTTGCCTAAAAAAGGCACTATGGGGGTGGCAAGAGCCTTGGCCAGTATTCGAAAACCCAGGGGTGACAGGTGCAGGCCATCCCTAGCGAAGCAACGTGGCTTGTCAAGCATGTCATCCCAGGCTGACAGACACTAGATCCCCTTTGAGTGACATCAATACTTTAGCCAATTGTTGAAATTGATAATTTTGTCTTTATACTGTGGTATCATTCTTGGTGAGGGTAAGATGCTACTCAAGGTCAGGGTCATACCGGCCTGGGCCACATGATCAGAGAGCTCCTCTATGTCTCTTTTCATGTAATCCAGGGAGGTACGTCTCAGGTCATTCACACCAGCATGGACAATGACAGAGTCATATCTGTACTTGCTTTGGAGTGACCTGAGTGCTTGTGTTATGTGGCGGATCCTGGCACCCGACAGGCAGCTTACAGTGACCTTCTCCTTATTCATGATCATGATCTCTGCTTAACCTACAAAGCGATGTCTGACCCAGAGCTGCTAGATATGCTGCACTTAAAGAAATCCCAATTCCTCCGTGCCACACGCTCCAGGGACCTTAACCTCATTACCGCAATAAACAGAACATGCTGGAGGGACAGGTTCCTAACCCAGAGACTTCCCATACTCGGGAACAAACTTCCCATTCAAGTCAAACAGAGGACTTCACTGGCCCTCTTTAAGAGAAATATTGACGGGTGGGTGGGCAATAGGAAGTTCACTCCGGGGATCACTTCAATGGCCTTGCTTGACAGGGGCACTAGGAACTAACTTTGGGCGGCATGATGCCAGGGAATCTTCTTGGGCTAGGCTTATATAGGCCCCCGGGCCATTAGCCTAGTACACACCTGTGAACCTATTAAAACTTCACAAGCCATTCACATATTTAAAACAACTTACTCTCAAATCAACATAAAGGAGTAAGTTATGTCATGCTGACGTGACATTATCTTAAACAATCAATTAAAATTGTATTACGATAAATCAATTACTTCCTCAGTTAACCTATATTACTATAAATTAAACATAAAAACAATAAAGCAGCACATTTTTCTATATTACCACATTATAATATCTTTATGCCTTATTGTATAGTCATGTCTTTCATACTTAATTCGTATAAAGCATATGTATCAATGCTTCTAAACATGAAATACAGACATAAGCTATATAACACGAACTTTCCCAGATCTTATGTGACAGTCTGTTCCTGAATATAGAGACAACATCAGAAATTACCTGTTATGAATAACCCTGTAGGAATTAAATCCGTTTTGTGTTATGAATAATCCTGTAGGAACTAAATCCATTTTGTGTCTGCATTACGTGTTTAGAAGCATTGATAAATCTGCTTTATACAAATTAATTAATCTTGAACTGTTCAGAAAGGCTTCAGGTACTGTCATTGCAGAATGCATGCTATAGGTTACTAAGTTGTGACATCTCCTTTTTCTAAATGACAATGTCTGATGGGACTCTATTTGAAAATCCAGGCTTATACCACTGGTAGAGTAACACAAGATCAGACAACTTAATAAGAAAAATAGCCGAGTCATTTATATGTTTGTTTCAGGGTCGTAGAGTATCATAAACGGACCTATTGTATCCACCGTCTGAGATTACATATGAATCAAATTAGGAATCAAATACAAAGTATAAATTTGAAACCAAAACCTTATGTTAAACATTTATGATGGAAAAATGCATGTAGGAATGATATACACAGAGTGTTATAAGACAACAGAACATTTATATAGCTAATATTAACATTAGACAGTAATTAGTTATTGCAGACACATAAAACAATGGTGGTATTTGCAGTATGAGAAATGAACAATTAAGGAATTGAGCAGTACAAAATGGATGACGCAGGGTGTACAAAGTAAATACAGCAAATGCATACAGTTAGTATTAGCATTACATAAGAAGAACATTACTAGTAGCAACACTTTCTGAGTAATGCAGACATACTGAAGTTATGAAATGAAAATTAAAACAAAAGTGAACAACAGATACATTACACAGCACCCTCTGGGACTATGCAATGTCACTATCATCAAGTGGTGTGTGTGTGTGTGTGTGTGTGTGTGTGTGTGTGTGTGTGTGTGTGTTTGCATGTCTGTATTATCTCTCATTTACTCTTAAAGTGCAATGAAAATGCCACTTCTAATCAGATTTCTGCCTCCAGTTTACTCATGTCAGAGATGTACAATTAATGTCCCATCTGATTAATAGCAAATCAGGATGTCATAACTCCATTCAAAGCCCTATTATGACAGCTGTTAAAATGGTGACAGTTTCCCGCAGTCTGACAGCTATTTAGAGGTCAGTAAGAAAAACTGTCATGCAACTGCCTTTTAAAGTAAAAACAAAATACTAAACAACACTTAATAAATCCCTTTTTTGTTTGCGATGGTGTGTGAATTTGTTTCTTTGTATATATTATGTATTTCACTTCACTGCTACAAAACACTATGCAACACGTAACAGCTCCATCAGAGGCATGGCTGCTCCAGCAAGTGCCCTTTGCATGTCCCATGAACAAGACCACCCTCCCCCAACTCTTCAAGGGAAGAGTAAAAAAAGAAAAGAAAGGTCTGTGACCTGATGGCTGGTGCTCCTGACATTCAAGAGACATCCAGCCAATCAGGTCCTGTTTCTGCATTCCATCCCAACCCCACACCTCAGGGGCAGTTAAAAAAAAAACTGCGATCGGGTACCTGAGGCTCCTGAAAAGCAGGAGCCAATCAGGTTCCATTTCTGTGCCCGACCCTGTCCCCCACAATCCTTCCTCAGATTTTATTTTGGGAAAATAAGAAAGAAAAATCTTTTTTTTTTTTCTTTAAACTGTTAAGCAGTTGCTATAGTTTATAACACAAAGAGATCACTGCAGCACTGCGGTTTTAGTAACGAAAAAAATGTTTTCTTCTAAATGGTAGCAAACTACTTGCTACAGTTTATACCCTAAATGGAATGCTACAGTGTTCCAATTTTAGATGTTAAAAAAGGACCACACAGGGAGCACTACACCTCACAGGATTGACCAGAAATGCAATACCAGCTTTTAAAAGCCAAAATGCACAGGATATTCGCTTTGCCATACGCTACCCTAGCTTTGCTACTCAGCTCTGTTATGATAACTACATTGTCAGCTCCACACCACACACACACACACACACACACACACACACACACACACACACACACACACACACACACACACACACACAGTATGCATTCAGATGTACACACCCGAGTATGTATCTGTCTGCTTATGTATATATACAGAGAAAAAGGGAAAGACAATGATGGAAACACATACAAACACACACACACATACACACACACACACACACACACACACACACACACACACACACACACACACACACACACACACACACACACACACACACAGTATGCATTCAGATGCACACACCTGAGTATGTATCTGTCTGCTTATGTATATATACAGAGAAAAAGGGAAAGACAATGATGGAAATACACACAAACGCACACACACACACACACACACACACACACACACACACACACACACACACACACACACACACACAGTCACACAATGTGCTCATTTCCTTTTTAAATTTTTTGCAGAAGCTGTGATCTATTTTCTGTTTTAGCTTTTTTGTGAACCTTCGGTATAATAAACCTATAATTAAAAATGTTCTCACATATTCTCACCTTTTGGTGAGTAGTTGTTTTACTACTTTTTCTTTCATTTTATATGTCATCTGGGATATAATACAGTACATTTTGCTACAATAACTTAGTGAAGAGAAAGAGTGTAAGGGTTTCTGTTGTCCAAATTTGTTGAATTAAATTTTTTTACAACTTGTTTTATGTTTTACTTGTCATCTGGGATTTATTGTATTCCAGCTGCAGGAAACAGGCTAATATATAGAGAGCTTTGCTTTATTATGCATGTTCGTACAAAAATTATTGCATATTTCCTTGTTCTAACTGGTGTTACAGCAGCCAGTTTAGCTCATCAGTATAAATAATTTTCTGTCTTGATGCTGGCCTGCTGAAAATGTCTGTATGCTTGATGTGTATTTTTCTGTTCATATATATATATATATATATATATATATATATATATATATATATATCTTTTTTAAACACTACACATATTCGATTTACTGAAATCTCGATCATATGGTCTCGACCATATGAAATTCGAGATTTCAGTAATTCGATTATGTGAAGTTTTATATATATATATATATATATATATATATATATATATATATATATATATATATATATATATATATATACACACACACATGTGTGTGTGTGTGTGTGTGTGTGGGTGTGTATATATGTATGTGTATATATATTTGTATATATGTGTGTGTATGTGTGTGTGTGTGTGTGTGTGTGTGTGTGTTTGTGTATTATTTTTCTACACATCTGTGGTGCTATTAATTAATGTGAGTCTCTTTAGCATACCTGTCTGTTTCTTTTTTTGCCTACTTGCTTGTGCATTCATTTGTGTGTGTGTGTGTGTGTGTGTGTGTGTGTGTGTGTGTGTGTGTATGTGGGATCTGTATCGCTGCTTCATCTTTTATTTGTAGCACTCACATCAAGCCTTCTGTTTCACTCACATTTATCTGATTCAACCTATCCCCATATTATAAAAAAGGAATGCATTGCCTACCTCTGTACACATTGCCCATCTATCAGAAAATGTGTATTTCTAAAGATAATAGTTTCTGTATACTCAGAAATTTAAGAGCAGGAAGGAATTAATAAACAAACACATCAGCAGTAAATTTTGTATATACATTTACTAATAATCAGCTTAAATTACTACAATGCAATATTTCATGCCAAATGCTATATTCAGATTCTTCACTCTCCCCCAACAAATGAACACCACTACAAAGCAATTGCAAAAACTAACTGGCTACCTGTGAAACAATGTTCTGATGTATTTAAACTTATCAAGAATGACATCTTCCCCCACTAGCCTCCAGACTATTCATAGGGCTGCACCAAAATACAGCCTCAGACACCTTAACCACTTGTGTCCTCTCCTTCAAACCCCTCAAGCTAAGCCTCAATGCACAGACCATGCTTTCTCTGTCCCTGGCCCCACACTGTGGGAATCTGTCCCTTCTTTTCTTAAAGACCATTTTCTTATCCCAGTTTTTGATCACTAAAATGTCATTTCAAGACTCTAGGAAAATGCAATAGTTATCGTTCTGGTCACATACCCTAACCGTTTTATGGCGCTTTTCTTTCACTCAAGACTACTTTTCACTGGGATTCTTTCATGCCAACTGCAATTTTCACTCTCTGTATATAATACATGAATATATTGTGTTTTGTCAGTCACTCTGTCAATAATGTCTTCTATATACATATGCTCAAACCAATTTTAGTATTGACTTTGTATATAGTATATGCATATATTGCATTTTTCATCTACTCTCTATAATGTTATGTATCTGTTGTGTTTATCCTGATCTGAGGCTGAGCTAGGTCCACTAGGTCCATTGGTATCAGTGAGCTATGCGGGTTGACACATTCAAAATAAATAAATAATAGCTTGCTTGGCACAGTGCAGTATAGCACAAAGCGTATGTTCTGTTATGTGAGTTACAATTACGAAGACAAGAATAAAAATGAGGTTTTATGACATCATTACATGGTTTTATTTAAATGCGTACTGGCGTGAAAGCCAGTGTTTGTCTGATGAAGTTTGAACACTGATTCAAACGAAAAACGCTTTATGCGTTTCACGCAATTTGGTTTGTGGAATAAAATATTTAAAGTACTGGCGAAGCTGCTGTTGGTTTTTGATTGCTAATTCTTTGCGGTCCGTTGACCTTGGCTGAAGAAGGCTGTGGTTTGTTGACTTTGGCTGAAGGAGCCTGCCGTTCGTGGCTTGTGTTTGGCACTTCCATATTTTGCAGTACGAAGAATAAAAATGACTTTACTGGTTAAATCATTTTTAAGGCAATTTGGTGGTGGTGTTAACTGTGTCAGTATATAGGAAATTGAACTTGTTGGCAGTAAAATATTTATAAATTCCTGTCGGTGCTGCAACTTCCCCTTTACATCTAGAGTATCAAACTCGTTTCTGCAATTAATGAATAGTTGGGAACATGTACTGCTTAATAATTCATACACCCGCACTGTTGTAATGATAAGCTCAAAGCTCTTCACCTGATTCTTCCCTTAGCCTTCTGAGATCAGTGGGGGGAAAAGCAATCAAATTTTGGTAAGTCAAAGAGGTGATACCTTATTAATAAACAGAAACATGCAACTGAATGCTTAGATAAACATTTCTCTGCAGATGTAATTATGTTCTGGTAGTGTCATAATCATGGAAGGAAAGCCTGCAGTATAGTTCCAAGATATGGACAAGCTCATATCAGGAATTGCAGTAATAAACATTATTTTTACAATGTATCATCTGAATAAGCATAAGAACGTAAGAACAACATTTAACTTTTCCAAAGCTTTACTTGCAGAGTCATCATTCTGCATCTGACACAGTAAAAACGTGAGTCCTACAGTATTGCAAAAAATGACCAGTGTTTATTTAAACAACTAGCTATATCAACATATTCTGGTGACAGTGTGCAGAAGCATTCCAGCATGTATTTGTCCATATTTATACATATATATTTACTTAGACCAGGGCATACCCTTTCACACAGATTTTCTTACAACTATCCTCCTCAGTGCTTACCTCTGCCTCAGTGGATGACCAAGACCTAATGGCCATGTTCATGATCACAAAGAGCAAAGAGAGACTCTGCTGATCTGCTCTGTTGAGCAATTCCATGACTCTCTCAGCATCTAGATACCATCTCAAAGGAAGTTCTAGGCAGCAGTGCACATGGTTAGGGAGGGTGGCCTAATGGTTAAGGTGTTTGCCTTACAAACACACAGTGCAGGGTTTGAGTCTCACAAGGGATAATTGGTTAGGCTTAAAGTGGCTCGCAAGGGCAGTTAGCTTCATACTAATCTATGAACCTAATCTATAATTGGGATACACTTCTGCAACACCCAACCTCATTAGTATGTAGCACAACTCTGGAGATAGCCTGACAGTGCTGTATGCCTTTGTGTAAAAGCACCATGTTAATGCTGTTTCTAAATACAAAAGGGGTTGCATCCACATTATTGACTGGTTTTGGTGGCTTAGGTTCGAGTGTTTGGGTACTGGTTCTCCTTTTTCCCTGGTGGTTACATCCAGATGTACACCTGGAAGTAACCTTTGTGACTCCTCTCTACTCACTCCTCCAAGAGGAGGAAACCAGTCTGGTGGATCCCTACCATAAACAGGCTATACAATAGGAGGAGGAAACTAGTTCAGAAAAAAAGCAAATCCCAAGAAGGAAAGACATCCTTGATCAGTATCAGTAAGAAACTAAGGTCCCTCATAAAATCCTCCAAGGCTAACTTCAAAAGATAAATAGCCAAGGATTCAAAAGATAACCACAGAGCCTTCTTTAGCTATGTTAAGAATCTAAGTGGCATCTCACAGATATGCACTGAACTAGTGCAAAATAGCACAAAATATACTGAACCTACTGATATTGCCAACATCCTGGCAGATAGATTCAGTGAAAACTTCTCCCCCCTCTCACTCCCAAAAGGGCCCACAACAATACCGGAAAAGTGTAGTGTCCCAAAAATCACAGACGCACAGATGAAAACAGCCCTTTCAAAAGCCAAAAACACAGCATCAATGGGGCCAGATGGTGTTCCAGGCTGCGTCTTGCACGAACTACAGAACAAACTAACCCCCCCCCACCTAAACACAGTGTTCAACCTCAACCTCTCCACAGGGTATGTGCCCATAGAATGGTGCACAGCAATGGTTATTCCTCTCCATAAAGTAGGGGCCACAACTAACCCTGATAACTATCACCCCATAAGCCTGACTAGCCTGGTCTGCAAAGCTATGGAGCATATCATCATGGAACTCATTAACAAAGACATTGGGAACCTCCAAACACGTGACCCGACGTAGTTCGGTTTTGTTAAGGGCAGATCATGCCTACTAAACCTGGTTGACGTCTTCGAGACAGTCACCAAGGCCATAGATGAGGGAAAGGTGGTTCACACAGCCTACCTTGACCTCGCCAAGGCTTTTGACACCATTCCCCACTCGGGTATTACAGAAAAACTCAAGAGCCTGAACATAAACCCCTATGTCACGAGATGGGTTACCAACTGGCTTACAGACAGAACTCGCATGGTAAGAATAGCGGGCCCCAGGTCCGACTCTAAACCAGTTACAAATGGTGTCCCACAAGGCTCGGTCCTGGGACCCCTACTGTTTGGCATATACTTCTCAGAAGTAAAGGCAAACACAGGAGGACTATGGATAACCAAATTCGCTGATGACTGCAAACTCTCCGGTTGACACGGACATCCTCCAAAAGGGACTTACTGAGACGGACACCTGGTGTCAAAGTCATGGCCTCAAGCTAAATGCCAAAAAATGCATAGTCATCCCATTTGGGAAAAACAAAACACCCACGAATTACCACATAGGTGGCAGCCCCCTTAATACAGAAGAGGTAATAAGAGATCTGGGGACCCAGGTAGATAGTAATCTCTCCTTTGACAATCATATTGCCAAAGTAGTTAGGAAATCCTTCTATGTGGCCTATCTAATTACTAAAGGGTTCGCATCTAGAAATAAAGAGGTTATAGTGCCCTTCTACTCGTCACTCATCAGACCCATCATAGAGTACAATGCCCCATTTGGAATGTACCTCACAAGACACTTCCAACAGCTGGAAAGAACACAAAAGTACCTTACCAAGAGGATTACTGACCTCAAATATATGTCCTATGCAGCCCAACTGAAAAAACTCCAGCTGTACTCAGTTGCATATTGCTTACTCAGTGGTGATCTTTGCCTGACTTACAAAGCCATGTCCAACTCAAAATTGATGGACATGCTCCACCTAAAGAAATCCAAGTCTCTGCAACCACACGCTCTAGTGAGCTAAACCTTGCCACAACAATAAATAGAACATGCTGGAGGGATAGATTCCTGTCACAGGGACTCCCCATGCTTTGGAACAAAATTCCAAACTACATTAGGCAGAGCCCCTCACTAACAATCTTCAAGAGAAACCTTGACGAGTGGATGGGTAACAGAAAATACACCCTTGGGATCACTTCATTGGCTCTGCTTGCCAGAGGATCAGTTAATCAATGGGGTGGCAAAAGCCAACACACTCTGGCTAGGCTTATAAATACCCTCAGGCAGATAGCCTAGTACCTACCTATGAACCTATGAAGCTATGAATTCCCCCCATAATCTGACATCTTAAGGTAACCTTTATGAATTCCCCCATAATCTGACATCTGAAGGTAATGTTTGTGACTTTCCCCATAATCTGACATCTGAAGGTAACCTTTATGAATTCCCCCATAATCTATTTACTGTGTTTTACAGAGCCCAGTATCTGAACTGCTTCAGATTATTAACTGGGTTAATTCAGCTTGGCAGACTCCATTTATAGTGGACAATTGGAATGGAAACAACAGTAGGTGAATTTCTACTTGATGGAAATTATAGATACAGATGCAGTAAAAGTACATAAAACACACACACGCACACAATCAAACACACAAACATAAAAATACACACATACACATGTACACACACACGCACACACACACACACACACACACACACACACACACACACACACACACACACACACACACACACACACACACACACACACACACACTAAAACACATCATTCATTTACTACTGATTTACAGTAAAAAACATTGTTAGTCAGTTTATTTTTTCAATTAATGTGATACCACCTAAACACAGTCCTGACTTGTGTTAAGTACACAGCATTTTCAGAGATACACGGGTGTCCTTGGACACAGATATGCACCTTGTGTCATGTGAAATGCTGTGATACATCATAAAGGATCAGACTTCATACTTTCTGTTTATGTGTAACCTCAGACATATGTGACACTGATAAAAAGATTTGCGAAGCTGGAGTATATTTAGCATGTTCTGAAAAGTCTAACACTACATAAATGTTTAGATGATTGGGTCATCGTAGCTGTATTAAAGCAATACAGTACTGACTCCTTAATGAGATACTGTATCTACTGTACCTGTTCCTACCATTGTATATACAATAATATATCTGCTTTAATTTCCTTGGTTTTATCCTGTCTGAATGCCACCTCCATATGTCATTGGACTATAAACTAGCTGATTTAAGATCTGGAGCATTTTCCTGTATGATACAGCACTGTATACTTACTAGTGCGTTAACTTTTTAACTGCAGTCCTTTCATGTAGAAAATATTTTCCTACACAGTAAATCGCAGTTAATAAATGACATGATTTAACAACATTCATTTAAATAGGTTTTCCAAGGCATTTTACCTGATCCATCTTGGCTGTCAGACGGTATCTCATATGATCTCCTCAGACCCTGATTCTACAAGGTTATTATGGTATTATATATCCTGGTAAAATTATGGATAGACATTCACTTTAAAACCTGACAGAAGAATATTAACACATATTGTGACACCCAAATACATTGTTCAGGAAGTCTTGACTAACCCTTCCAGAGATGACATCTGTATTTATTTTTCAAATTGCTACCTTTGCATGTTATATCTTTCCCAGGTTTGCTTCAGAATGCCCTTTCATGGTCAGTAAAATGAAACTTTTCTTGCATTATATAGAAAAGCCCTCACCATTTGGAATACAGATGAATTCATTCTTTTTGGAACCGTAGTGTTAGAAAGGCATTTTATGAGGCATGATGTTGCTGATATTCTAACAGGATACATGCTTCTAGTATATATATATATATATATATATATATATATATATATATATATATATATATATATATATATATATATGTGTGTGTGTGTGTGTGTGTGTGTGTGTGTGTGTGATCATTTGTATTTGGTAGCTGTTAAATACAGGGAACTGGAATGCAGAAGACTGCATTTCAAGCTTCTAATCAGTATAATTTGTGGACCAGTAAATCCTCCATACTAGAAGCATGTATCCTGTTAGAGTAATGAGGTGGGCCATGTAGAAAGCTTTCCATACAATGGAGGCAATATGGTGGTCAAAAGTCAGTTTGCTATCAACTTGGGTTCCCAAGTCCCTCACGATTAATTGCATGCTTAGTGCCTTATTATCAATGTGATGATTTTTGGGGACATCATTCTCCCCAAATGGGATGATGATGCATTTTTTGGCATTCAGTCTGAGGACATGTTTCTGGCATCAGTCGTTTGTTTGGGTGAGACCCTATTGGACGATGCCCACATCACTAGGGGAATTACCCAGCTTGCAGTCATCTGCAAACTTAGTCAGCCATAGCCCACTAGATTTGTCCTATACCTCTGAGAAGTATATCCCAAACAGCATAGGCCCCAAGACTGATCCCAGGGGTAACAGCTTGTTATGGGTCTGCTACTTGAGGTGGCTTCCGCTATTTTGACTAGGTGGGTTCTGTCCATAAGCCAGTTTGCTACCCATCTGGTAACATATGGATTGATGCCTAGTTGAGAAAGTTTATCTATTATACCTGAGTGGGGAATAGTATCGAAGGCCTTGGCCAGGTCAAGGTAGGCTGTGTGCACCATCTTCCCCTTGTCTATGGCCTTGAGGACTGTCTTAAAGAAGTTGACCAAATTTAACAGGCATGACCTCCCCTTGACAAAACCAAACTGTGTTAGATCAAGTGTCTGGAGGTTGCCAATGTCCTTGATAATGAGGTCCATAATAATCTGCTCCATGGCCTTGCAGATCAGGCTAGTTAGGCTGATGGGTTTATAATTTCCTGGATCGGTGGATGTGCTACCTTTGTGCAAAGGGATGACAGTAGCTGTCCTTCACTCGACTAGGATGAAGCTGTTACTCAGGCTTTAGTTGAATAGGGTGTCTAATGGTGCTGCAATTTCCTGCCTGAGTTCATGTAGGATGCAGCCTGGGATGTTATTGGGTCCCATGGAGGCTGTATTTTTTGCCTTTGAGAGGGCAGTGATGACTTGCTCCCTAATGATTAGGGGAGGGGGGCAGGTTCTGAGGATGTCCTGCTTAAAGGGGGGGCAGAGGAGTGAAGTTTTCACTGAGCCTGTCTGCTGGCAGGTTGACCATATCTTACAGGGTTTGTGTATGTGATGTCCTTGACCACCAGTTCTGAGCAGATCTAGATGCTTCCCTTGAGACTGTGGACATATGTGAAGAAATCCTTATGATTGCCTTTAGTAGATGTGGCCAGTTTGGACTCGAAGTTTGCTTTAGAGAATTTCGGTAGTGCTCTTATTTACTTGTTCAGGCTAAGGAGATATTGCTACTAGTTAGACACCTGCTCCTTCTTTGTCCTGGACAGCAACTTTTTCCTTTTATTATAGTTTATTTATTGTAGATGCCCACCAGACAGGTTTACTCTTCCTTGAGGAGGATGATTTCATCCTGTCTGGTATTCCTGATATATATACAGTGATCTAGGTCAATTATACATCAACAGCACTAATTTTGACACATTAATGAATTAACCTTGACAAAACTAATGTTGACATGCTTCTGTATATGCTATGAGGATTAAAGTCAGACCACACAAATTAAAAAACATGTTTTTGCAGGAGACCAAGCACCTCAGTACCCACCAAGTGGGCAGCTGTCCCCAACCCCTGCTAATTTTATATACTAACTCAGACTGCACATTCTCCAGGTGAAAGGGCAGGTTCCCCAACCCAGGGAATTGTCAGTCTTGCACAACTGTTGGCCTTCTGTTTTGTCAACCAAACTGTGTCAACAAAATAGATGTCAACTAAAACACAAACTGACCAATGAACAGACTTGTAGACAGAGCTCAACAACAAATGAGTAGCATACATGCACATCCAAAACACACAAATCCTGGGATTCAGAAAGACTTACTGTTATGCAGAAAAATTGACTTAGAGGGTTTCTGCATCTCAGTTCAACTGAACAGTTCAAAAAACACTGTCCTGCTCCTGATTTTCCCTGGCACTAGCTGTAGGGTGCAGTGTGGTTCCACTGGCTGATGCAGATTAGCTGTGTGCTGTTGCTTGGAAATGTATGGCAGATAATTGTAATTTCCTGTCAAGGATGAAACTGAACTCCCACCCATTCACCCAATAGGAACGGTCATGGCATGCAGCGAAACTAAAGTAGGTATTATAGAGTAGCATGTGATTGTGGGGGGTAGTCAGTATGAGAGTATGTTTTTATGTGTGTGTGTGTGTGTGTGTGTGTGTGTGTGTGTGTGTGTGTGTATTGCAAAGATGATGCCTAGCTGAGAAGAAAGGACATGCTGCTAAAGTATTATGGACAGTGCAGTTTGGAGCATTTCTTGATTGTACTGATGTGATTAAATATTCTGGTTTCACATTTAAGGTTCAGGATTCCTTCAAGCTGAACACTTCACGTTGGTTTCAGGCTGTTTTGCACTTCTATCTGGCCTATACATCTGAAAGTATACCCACCATTACCTGTAGGTATGACTTTTGAATACCTGAGCTGTAGAAAAGGTCTGCACAGACCTAACATTTGTTACCAGCCCACATGGAGGTTTTTATTTTATGTATTTATGTGTTACTATTTCTTGGCCAGATAAATGCACTAGGACCAAGTGATGGATACATACATACATACCTGTGCTGACTGCCTGCCCTTCTGTCTAAACTGTCTGACATTTAAATGTTTCCTTGCACAGCAGGCCATGTGTGCCTATTGCTAAGCTGTCTTGTGTGGGGTCTGCTACCACTATTTCTTTTCTGTGTCTGCTATTTGAGTTCCTTTTGCAACGCATTGGTTTACTTGCTTGTTCATGGGCCTTGGATGACTGCTGAGGTGTACAGTATGCTCTTTTGTGCATGCTATTAGCACCATTACTGATAATGAAATACTAATTTTTTGTGAACTGCACACAAAAATCTACATCTTGCATCTTAATGTATGCTGTGCACCCATGTTCTGCTTCTATATCCAAATACAGTGCTATATGTTGCAGTGTCTTTACCACACTAAGCCTTTGCAGTGTGTACATTATGAGGAGCAGGGAGAAGTGTTGAAAACCTTCTATGTGTGCAAGTCACAGAATGAGGCATCAGACCAGACTAATCAAACTTTGAATGAAATGTTAAATGGATGTCACATCTGCCTAAGTTGGTGGTAACTCAGAGTGGTGTAAAATATCCCACAGTGCTGAGCAAAAATAGTAGGGGACTTTTATTATTTATTTATTTGTGTATTTATTATTGTCATTTATTTACCAGGAAAGCATGACTGGATGATTTTGTCCATTTTCAGTGGAGACCAGGGAGAAAAACTCCACAAATAAACAGAAAAGGCATATACATAGATGAAAATTGACATTATAAGAGATCTGTGGATCTGACAGCAGCCTCTCATTCGACTACCACATTGCCACTGTGATCAGAAAGTCCTTCTATGTGGCACATCTCATTACCAAGGGTTTTTCACCCAGGAAGAAATAGGTCGTCTTCTCTCTCTACTCTTCCCTCATTAGGCCAGTCATTGAGTATAATGCCCCATTTGGCATGTACCTCTCTAGACACATGCAACAGCTGGAAAGGCCACCAAAGTACCTCATGAAGAGGATCCTAGGCCTTAAATACATGTCGTACACAGACAGACTCAAAAAACCCCAGCTATTTTCTGTCTCATATCATCTACTAAGAGGCAATCTGTGCTTGACTTCCAAAGCCATGTCTGACCCAGCTCTGTTAAAAACATTACATTCCAGTCCATCAGAACGACATGCTGCAGAGACCTCAACCTCATTACCACAATCAACAGAACATGCTGGAGGGACAGGTTCATAGTGGCCTAATGGTTAAGGTGTTTGCCTTACAAACACAAGGTACAGGGTTTGAATCTCACAGGGGATAACTGGCTAGGCTTAAAATGGCTCACAAGGGCAGTTAGCCTAGTACTAACCTATGAACCTATGAGCCTATGAACCAGAGACTGTCCATGCTCTGGAATAGACTTCCCATACATGTCAAGCCGAGCACCTCATTGGCCCACTACAAGAGAAATCCTGATGAGTGGATGGGAAATAGAAAGTTCACTCTAGGGATCACTCCAGTGGCTCTACTTGATAGAGGCACTAGGAACTCTCGTCAGGCGGCACAATGTCAGGGGACTTCTATGGGCTAGACTTGTAAAGGCTCCAGGGCCATTAGCCTAGTACACACCTATGAACCTAATATACTGTAATCATGTAGCTTTATTCAAATATTAATGCACATATACCATCATTAAAACAAGATATTCCTATATCACTATTGGAGCTCCACTTGCAATTAATACAAGTACTCCTGTTTTCCTTTGTTCCTATTAGGGAGGTGAATCTTCAATATTTGAAGCTGTACATAGCTTTGTGTTATTATTACGTTAGTAGATTTTAGGGGGTAGTGAGTGTGTATTTATTTATTTTTTTAGGGTTTTCAATAAAACAAACAGTTTTGTAAGATGTTTCAAAGACTCAAATGGATATGACAAGAAACAACTGCATAAAAGTTCAACCTACCAAACAATGTGTGCATGTAACACAAGCACTGAAACTAGAAATGTAATAAAAAAACTGTTACTATATCTATATCTAATACAAAGTAAAAGTCAGGCTTGCACCATGGCGCTTGCATAAAGTACTGAGTTCTGTCATCTGTTTACCTAGATAGGTATGAGTTCTGTTCTAACTGCAGACAAGTGTGTGTGTGTGTGTGTGTGTGTGTGTGTGTGTGTGTGTGTGTGTGTGTGTGTGTGTGTGTGTGTGTGTGTGTGTGTGTGTGTGTGTGTGTGTGTGTGTCTAGCCCAAAAAGCAGAAGTGCGTATTGTACAGTTGCAACCCCAATCCCATGGATTGACACTGTTTTAATACCTGCACATGCCCACTCATCCATTTCATGCAGGTCTCCCAGTATCTTCTCTCCAGCAGGCCCTGCTGATGTCATCCACTATAAGTTGACTGCAGTCTTGCAAAAGTCAGATTTGTGCTGTTGTGCTTGCATAAAGTATTGAGTTTTGTAGTCTTTGTACTTAGATAGATTGGGTTTCTATTCTCACCCCAGTCAACTGTGTGTGTGTTTGTGCTCTTGCTTGACATTACAGAGAGCCTTTCACTGTAGCATGTGGGACATTGTTATTACCATATTCTCCTCACCAGACACTGTTGATGTCATCAGCTATAAAGCATTGTCTGAAACAGTCCAAGTCAGACTTGAGCTGTGGCACTTGACTTAAATACAGAGCTCTGTGGTCATCATACTTAGATTGGTAGGGGTTCTACTCTCATTGCAGTCAAATGTGTGTGTGTGTGGGGGGGGGTGTTTGTGCTCTTGCCTGACATTACAGAGAGCCTTTTACACCAGCATGTGGGACACTGTCATTATCATATTCACTCCACCAGACACTGCTGATTTCATCAGCTCTGTCTGATTTATGAATATGACTATTTACACCAGGGCAGGGTCAGAGACTAGCCTGCAGGTGAGGCAGAAGTCACCTCATCCTATACAATCCAGATTACAGTGACATAGTTTTCAGTCTATTCACATATGTCATGGTATGGTTTATAGGCCCTGTGTTTTCTTGATGAGAAACACATGTTGTCTGTCCAGCTGCTGCATGTGTCTGGTGAGGTACATGCATAAAAGAGCATTATACTCCATTAGTGTTCTGATGAGGTTCGAGTACAGTGCTGTAATATAATCCTCAGATTTGAATAAGATGGCATGACGTATGATGAGCACATCATAGGCTTTCCATACCAATGTGGACACCCGGTGGTCAAAGTTCATATTTCTAGCTATATGTGTTCCCAGTGCTTGCATCGTTGGGTTTCTGCATAGCAGGAATGCTGTCAATGTTGCAATTAGCAGTGAATTCCACATTCCAGAAAGGCAAGGTAAAGACACAGTTCTGCATTTAGTTGTAGACCATGTGGCTTTGTCACCAGTCATTTGATGGTGTTAGCCCCTGCTGTAATATGTTATCATCATAGGTGGACTCAGTTATTCCACCCAGTATGCAAGAATAAGCAAAACTGGCAAGCCAAAGGCCATATACTTTAGCCTGAACTGTCAAGAAATAGAGTACAAACAGTAAAGGGCAAAGCACAGATCCCTGAAGTTTGCCAGTGGTGACAGTTCTACTGGTAGAGGTTGATTCACCAGCTTTCACTGTTTCACTGTTTGTGTTCTGTCAGTAAGCAAATTGTTTACCCATTTAGTGACATAAGGGTTAATCCCCAGCTGGTTGAGTTTCTCAAAGTTATCCTGTGTGGGGGATTGTGTCAAAATCCTAGGTCAGCTCAGGATAGCCAGTATGCAGGCCTAACACACAGAATCAATGAGCTGTGACAACATCACAGATTGTGTATCACCTGACTCAGCACATACACCTTCCCGCCACAGTTGAATGCACACTTCAACACACCCTTAAGACAGACTATGATTCTGTAGAAGGGTGTATATCAACACGCATCCATGTCAGTTGGCGAGGACAGTACTGAATGCATGCATGCATAGACACATCCTGACTCTCCTCATCTGTGAGGTAGCCCTACATGTCACCATGGACCTTTTACTAAATGGACACTAGTAATATCCCAGCTGTGTGCAACAGACCTGAGTGAGTTGTTAATGCTACATCATGTCTGGTACATCTGTTAGATGTCTTCAAAGAGCTCATTGAGGGCATGCATGATGACAACATGATCATCCTTTTGAACTTGACAAGCCCGAGGCATTTGACACAAGTCCATACTGAGGTATTCACTCAACACTGTCAGATGTGGCCATAAACACCTATCTCACCAAGTGGGTAGACCACTGTATCACATACAGTATGCGGCATCTAAATATGTTGAAATGCATGAAGTGACCTATATCTCAGGTCCAGTGATCAGGTCCATACATCAGGGCTGTCTGCTAGGCCATTCCCTGTCCAATCTTTAAGTCACAGATGTCACAAATGACATACACATCCTGTGTCCAAACAGCTGTCTGAAGGACTACAGACTGTGGGCAATCATTGACTCCACTGTGATATTAGTATAATACAGACAGTATCAGCACACACCAAAGATTGCTGCCATAGCCATGACAACACCTACGGTGACACAAAAACATGGGGAATTTATTACATCAGAAAAACAAACACACAACCCAAGTATAATGTAGACATCACAGTCTATAATCAGACTAATAGGTATGTGACCCATGTCCTGGGGAAGATGGTATGTGGAACATTCACCAGCATGTGTTCACAGTGATGACTACTCCCTTGTATGTAACTGATGTACTGCGTATGTGAAGGACATTCACATCAGAGACCAAAATACCTCCATAGTTCCCAGACATCATCACACCAATAACTGAGTACAACACACCCTTCTTCATGTACCTCACTACACATCTTCCAGGGCTGTGTAACTGAAGTGTACCACCTTTGCCATAGTGAGCTGCCACACATCTTATTGGCCAAACTTAGGTATTCTTTCTGTGGCATAAACATTACTGTCTGATGGTGCAGAAACCCCTTCAAGGTGTTACACCAGATGCATGCGTAATACCTGTTCTGGTGATGAACACAGTACGGCATGGATAAAATTTGTGACAGTGTGAATTGTTCCATATATATGCACACCAATCAACTAGCCTGTATTGATCATAATGTCACATATAGGTTTAGCTGTGTCTCTTCTGACACCTCCAGAAGATGTTAAAGTGTCAGGACAGTGTGTGCAATTCCCTTCACAGAGTGCACACGTGTCATAATAGTCGTACAAGTGTGTTTGTGCAGAACCCTCTCTGATCATTCTAAATCACATATATTATGTCAGAGAAGTGGGATTATTGGTGGTAGTATTCTGATATTATTCATGATTGTTCTTACTTTTTTTAATGTTGCCCATGAGCCTTTACTGTGACCCACTTGCTGGAGACCTCTGCTGAGATTCCACTCATATTCAAGCAAATCAGTTTGCACAGCTTCACAATATGCACCCTACCCCAATTGTATGTCAGATCTCTGATAGATGTCCTCTGCATTGTTCAGATAAGGATGCTTATGTCACACAGACATCTTCTCCATTGTTATTCATGTTGTGTCACATAATACACATTTTCACTGGGTAGTCCCTACTGTATCATACTATGTGATTGGTGTTGCTGCTACAACCGTCAATTGACATGACCTAATCTGCTGTTGTTTTACCTGTCCTCTTTCCATGTGTTCATTACTATAATTCATTTGTATGTCCCTATTCAATAGACACACTTTCCGACTGTTTATTTTACATGGCAGTCCCTGTCCCATTACAGATCATTTACATAACATCGGTACAGAATGCCAGGAATTGGGATATCACAATACTCTGCACTGTTGATAAACTGTCCCATACTGTGTTTGCATCATATACTTAACAATCATTCTTCTAAACTGTCAAGATTTTCACAGAATGTCCAGTTTTTTGCCCTTATATTTTTTGGTGTGTTCCTTATCAAAAGCGTGGTTTTCTGCCATATCAATGGGACAAGGTCATTACTGATGTGACTCAATATTAAATGCATTTGAGTTTCAGACTTCAAATCCTTCAGAACATGTATCTTAACAGGAACCCCTGGTTATTCTAGTACATTTCTAAAGACCAAATATGTCAAATATATCCCTATTTCTGGGTCATTGTCGTCGTCCCCCCCATTATGTTGGGCTTTGTCCAGATATCTTGCACTAAGAAATTGAGAGCTGTTAATCCCTGGTGATTACTGTGGCATTCTCCACAAAACTGAGGACCTTCAGTGCTCTGATTTAAACAGGCTTGCTATTTGTGTTCACTTACATGGTTTCCTGGCTGGCAACACTGTCGCCAGCCACAAAACCTCACTTATGTATGTCTAAAAGCGGTGCCCAGCACTAATATGCAATGAGTGCTGCTCCTTGCTGTGCATCACAGTGTACGCATGTAAACTCCATGTAGGCTTCACTGTTTGTAGAATCCCAGGGGAAATGGTACAGGAAATAAGAAATAAAAACGAATAAAGGAGGGATAGAGTGTATATAGGTACTAGAGGAGAAGGAGCTGAAATGTTAGTCAGTAAAGCAGCAAGTACAAAGCCAGGCGTTAGAGAGGAATTCTTTATGTTTTGCCCTGATTGGTGCAGGGATTGTATTTCAGAATTTTGCTACACAGTGTCAGTTTAGACTTTGATGCAGTTTTTGTAAGGCTTATAGATTTCAGTTCGATTTTTTTTCAGAAGATCGAAGGAAACAATTTGAGAGGTAGTGGTGGAGAACTGTACTTATGGGCAGGAAGTAGGATCAAATATAATTTTGTGTGTTAAAAGAAGTTAGGTATAATTTAGTTGGTGGGATAATTCTAGCCAATTTAGAGATTTTAGTGCATAACAGTGACATGTTCTGTGACTTGTTTGAGCTGCAAATCCAACTGCTTTGTAACACTGTTGTAGTTTAGATTTTAGGGTGGTCTGACGCTTAGTAAAGATGGAAAAAACGTATGATAGACAGGGCAGTATGTATGAAGTGGCAAGGGTGACTCTGGTGGATGCAGAGAGGAATATTTTGGCTGTATGCAATATTCCTAGTTTTGTTGGGAGTTTGTTTTCTTATAATGCTCTGTAATTGGAGATCTTATTTTAGGTTGTTATATATAGTTTGTTTTTTGGGGGGATTAAGAAAAAGGTGATTACAAAGCCAGTTTTCAATACAGTTAAAGGTACATTGTGAAATCTTTTCCAAAATGTTCTAGATTGTCTGGGAGGCAGATAATGGTGGAGTCATCTGCATACTGTATAACGGGCGCTTGTTGTACAGAAGTATGAGGATTGTTTATAAAAATATTAAACAGATGAAGACCAAGGATAGAGCCTAGTGGTACACCTGTAATTATGGGTGGATTAGGGGAATGGGTAGAACTCCATTTGACTGCCTGGTAGCACTCTGACAAAATAATCATTACACCACTGAAGAGAAGGTTGTGGGGTACTCATTGTGGAGAGCTGTAGTTGGAGTTTTTTATGAGAGACAGTGTTGTAAGTTTTTATAAGTCTAGGAGTAAGGATGATATGCGTTACCACTATCCTGGTTTTATTTATGTCATGTATAAACGTTAGGAGGGCAGTAGTCATATTATGGGCAGGTTTAAAACCATGTCGAGTATCTGTTATTATGCAATGACTTTCCATTAACGTTAAAACATGAGCACTCTGATTGGTGAGCTCAAATAGGGTACCCATTATAAACTGAGCATATACCAACAGAAAAAAGTCCAGTCGTTACAGTACCTCTGAGCAGGCAGACAATTGGTATATGGTAGACAGGCATTAGTCTGAAGGAAACAAAGTCTGAAATTGAAAAGTGTGTCTTTATTTAGTGACTTCATTCCTCATAAAATTAGTGGCTTTCTGACAAATCACCAAGGAACAAAGTCACTAAATAAAGACACACATTTCAGTTTCAGACTTTCGTTCCTTCAGACAATGCACGATTATTCTCAAAGATTTGTAAGTTTATAAGAGCAACATTAACAATTGGTCCTCTCCTTTATTTACATTTTGTCCACATTTCTTGAAGTAAGGTATGTACCAGAGCTGAGAAAATACAAGGAAAATCAGATACATTCTGCAAAACTAAGGAAACATACCTGATTTTCCTTGTATTTGCCCCTGTATCTGTCATACCTCTAAGCTCTCCAGAGTTTACACTTTTTTTCTTTAAAAAAAAATAGCAATGTAGATCATCTTTCCTGCTTTACTTGTTTTCTAAAGCAATGATGTATTGTGCAAGTGTAGGAATGCAAGTCCCATACACATGCACAGCACATCATCAAAGGGCAGAATCCAGAAACAATGTGGAACAATACTATGAGGCCATTATCCAAAGATTTTATTTAAGAAAAGTAAGTAATCTATTTCTTAAATAATGTCATTGTATAATAGCAATAACCTGTGGCTGGGTTCATAGGTTTATAGGTAAGTACTAGGCTATCTGCCCATGGGCATTTATAAGCCTAGCCACAGAGTGATAGCTTTCACCTCCCCATTACATTAGTAACCTGGGCCTCTGTCAACAGGGCTCCTGAAGGGATCCTAGGGTAGAACTTACGATTACCCATCCACTCATTAAGATTTCTCTTGAAGAGGGTCAGAGAGGAGCTCTGTCGAATATGGATTGGGATTCTATTCCAGAGTGAGGAGAGTCACTGGGACAGGAATCTATCCCTCCAGCATGTCCTGTTTATTGTTGTACATAGGTTCAAGTCACTAGAACAAGTGGTTCTGAGGGATCTTGTTTTTTTGAGGTGAAGCATGTCCATTAGTTCAGGGTTTGACATGGCCCTATAGGTCAGGCATAGGTCACCTCTGAGCAGACGGTTAGCGACTGAGAAGAGCTGGAGCTTTTTAGTTGCGCTTCATAGGGTAATTGTTTAAGGCCCTTAATCCTCTTAGTGAGGTACTTCTGTGGTCTTTCTAGTTGTTGCAGGTGTCGAGTGAGGTGCATCCCAAATGGGGCATTGTACTCTATTATGTGCCTAAAGAGTGAGGAGTAAAGGGGCACAATCACCTCCTTGGATCTGGATGAGAAACCCTTTGAGATCAGGTGTGCCACATAGAAGGATTTCCTGACCATTTTCGCTATGTGGTTATCAAAGGAGAGCATGCTATCTACTTGGGTACCCAGGTCCCTAATTACTTCTTCTGTACTTAGTGGATTCCCATCTATGTGGTAGTTTGCAGGTACTTTGTTTTTCCCAAATGGGATTACTATGCATTTTTTGGCATTTAACTTGAGGCCGTGACTTTGACACCAGGTGTTTGTCTCTGTGAGACCCTTTGGCAGGATGTCTGTGTCAGCTGGAGAGTCAATTATTGCACCCAATTTACAGTCATCTGCGAACTTGGTTAGCCACAGTCCCTCCGCCTTTGCCTGTACTTCGGAGAAATATATACCGAACAGGAGAGGTCCCAGGACTGAGCCCTGTGGGACTCCACTTGTGACCGGTTTAGAGTCAGACATGGCGCCTGCCACTCTTACCATGTGGGTTCTGTCTGAGAGCCAATTGGCAACCCATCTCGTGACATGGGGGTTGATATTTAAGCTGGTGAGTTTGTCTATGATTCCTGAGTGTGGGATGATGTTGAATGCCTTAGCGAGGTCCAGATATGCTGTGTGGACCACCCTCCCTTCATCTATGGCCTTGGTGACTGTTTCGAAGAAGTCGACCAAGTATATGAGGCAAGATCTGCCGTTAACAAAGCCGAACTGGGTGGGGTCCAGTGTCTGGAGGTTCCCAATGTCCCTGGTAATGAGCTCCATGATAATGCGTTCCATGGCTTTGCAGACCAAGCTAGTCAAGCTTATAGGGCTTGTTGTGGGGATGTGGACAAGTGACCAAACAAACCCAACCGTGGGTCACTTGGGTTTCACCCTCATGATCAAATGATACCAACAATGGGTAAATCCAGCTTTACTCACACCCATCCATGGGTAATTGCTTTATAACCATTTATGGAAATAACACTGGGAAGATGTCTTGGTTTCCCCTCAACAAGATTCAAAGATCCTCATACTTAGCATGCCCCACTCCAGAATCCCAGCTCTTAGGGCAACTTTTAAAATTCATAAACAGTATGGCAAAAAGAAGAAAAATAACATTTTACATATGTATCCAAAATGTCTGCAGTTCAAAACTGAACCCTAATATGCCTTTCAAATTTCACAGAAAAGCAAGAAAGTTATACTGAGCATATCTCTCAACGTCTTAATGCAAGGAATCTGGACAAAGCTTGACTAAATGAGGGGGGAGGGGGGGGCAAACACCCAAAAATAGAGACAGGTTTTAAATATTACTCTTATACACTTAGAAAGTTGCTAAAGTAACAAGGTTTGTGTTATCATACATTTTCTGAGGGATTTGAAGTCTGAAACTCAAATGTATGTCATTATTTGCTGACTTCAGTCCTCAAATCATCCCAGTAATTTGCCAGAAAAATCACATATTTTATGAGGAACAGACCAAAAATATAAGGCAAAAATCTGTACATTCTGCAAAAATCTGGGCAGTTGAGAGGGATAATGCTGAGTCCACAGTTGAGAAAAAGCTTTCAGTTCAAACTGGATAAAAAATAATCTTCAACATCAATGGTTCAAATGTGCGTTTACAAAGAATCTTTTGACAAACATGAATGAATGGATGTACATCCTTTACACCAAATCCTAGTAGGAACGATCAAATGATCGAACACTTCATATCTGTTTATAGGCTGTTCAGACTTAGTAAATGTCCTTACCACAAACATGTTTATCCATTTTGGTGCAGGAACAGATGCCTTCTTACTGTCTTTTTTAACTATAGAAGCATAAGACAGTGGACATGCAAGTCTAGCAACAGCATCTGATGAACGAGTCAAAGGCTCAGACTATAACATGCAGGCAGTTACATACCAGAAAAACGTATTACAAACCAGAACTTTAATGAAGAATACTGTGTCACATAGAGCAGATAAGTTCCTAACACCCTGGCTCATCCAAGCCCTAGGAAATCTGAATGTTTTGCCTTGATAACACAGTGGATGCATCTCTCAAATGTTCAGGCCAGTGGACAGCACATCACTATACAACCACAATGGATTTAACTGGAAATGTTACATCCTGCTCAATGGATACAGTAAAATCATCCATTTTGATTTTTTCCCATAATTTGGAGAGTTACAAGCCAACAGCAAGATCATCGTTAATCATTGTTCTAAAACAAAAGTCAGCAAGAAATCAGAGGACAATTCTGTCACAACAACATTGCCAGCATCAGAAAGAATGCTATCTTCAGCTACAGAACATAGCATATTGTACCACCATTCAGCCCACTGCAAAAAAAAGATCTGCCTATCAAAAGAGTGGGGGAAGTTCCCCAGTGCCCTGGCCGAATTTCCCCTAGTAGTATACATACCACCTTGGATCTCCCCTGAAAAGGACCACATGGCTAGTGAGACTAATCCCATCAACAAAGGATAAATAAAATCAAAGTAGTCGATTGCGGAATCATTATATATATATATATATATATATATATATATATATATATATATATATATATCTGCACTGGCTAGATTTGTGTTTATTTTTTATTACTTATTTGTTTGTTTGTCTTTTGTTAACTGAGTTAGTCCAACTTAGCCTGGGGCCCATTTTCAGTGGAGACCAAGGAGATAAGCTCCACACAGTTAGATACCATTCAAACAATATAAAGAGAAAAGAAAGTGTAACAATAATACATGAAAGTATGAAACAGAAATCTCAATAAGCAGACAGTTAGAAAAACAATTGCTGTGTACTACGTACTAGTTCTACACTCTGGTTCTAAGATTGGACCACTACATAACATTGAGAATTGATTACAAAGACATGCGCCTGGAGTGTTTCTCCCCAGGCCTCCGCTGAAAATTTTCTTCGTTCCAAGTTGGACTTTCCCAGTAAACAAATGTTAAAATAAATAAATAAATACAATTGCCTTGATATACAATTATTAAATAGTACTGAAGAAAAGTCCTTATTTACAAGTTTACAAATAAGTCATTGGTAACATAATGTTTTGTTAGATGATTTTGAAGGGAAAACAAGACACTCCATAACCTTGCTTCCAACAGCATGCATTCTGAAAAATTTTTTAGGTCAGTTAAAAAAATATATGTTGCATTACAGATACTGTAATGCCTGGAGAGAAGTCCAGGTTGGCTAGAGTCAGGTAAAAGAAATGTAATGTACACTTAATGGTTCTAAGACCACCAGCTGGTTCTGAAAATGAAATCTCAGTTGCCCTGGAGCTGCTGCTGAAATAATTACGCAAACATATTTTTTTTTAACTTCCTGGTAGGATGGTGTATATATATCTGAGAAGTGTGACTTTAATCATTTCTAATTCTCATTATGGCCTAATGGATTTCCTGGCAGCATATAAAATCTGGATGGCAGTGTTTATTTAATACATTTACGTTCTATATACTGGAATGGAATAGATAATTCATTAAAATTTTCAGAAAATATTTTTAAATAAAATACACAGATAAAAAATGCAGAAATTATGTAAGTTTACTAGTATTTGGGCTTTCGAACTAGATGGAGCAAGCATCCCTTTCTCAATTACAGTATTAAAAATGGGTTAGTTAAGTATTCCAGGATTAATTACTACAAAAAAACGAAAACACTGACTCTGCCTGCAGGTGTTTTTTCCATTTACTATGAGTAAACAAATGCATTGTAGACAAAGATTCAAGACATGATGTGAGTTCAAAACTCATATACATGTAGTGTGTCTTATGGAAGGGGCCTCATCAACACATTCTAGATCCATATGTCAGCTGATGACAGCTTATAAATAATGATTACAGAGAACAGAGAGGTTACTCTATTGCCAGATAGAAAAGGATGGATGTAAAATAATGTCATTTCTACATCAAAAGAAAAATATGTTCTCTTGTTTCCAGCTATAAAATAAAAAGGCATTAACTTTGCTTTATCATGGAAGGATGTAATATGACAGAATTGTTACGTGCCTGCCATACACACTGACCATGAGAAATCGCTCTGCTTGAAGATAGCACTGAATATGTTACACAGGCAGTTACACACCAGATAAAACTTATTACAGATAAATGATTAATAAACAATATTCTTTCACAGAGTGCAGAGTACTTCTTCACACCCTGGCTCATCCAAACCGTAGGCCAGACATCACAGAATAAATAACTGAATGTTTTCCCTGATAATGTAGGGGATGCATCTCTCAAATGTTCAGCCCAATGGACACAAGTACCACGTATATCTCCCCAACCTCACCTCCATGTGGCTCAGTCCACGGTATAGCCATATACATATATAGCCGTATAGCTCCCACAGCTTCCCTTTTGTCATGTTGCCTGCATCCAGCTGTAGTGCACATTTCCCAACATCTGCATGTTCCCATCAAATCGTACTTGAATAGAGCTTCACACTTCCTTTCCATGCCCTTTGATGGCACCTCCCTCTTCTGCAAATATATGTAAATATCATTCTTCCAGCTCTCCCTCAACTAATATAGATGTGCTTATCTATCTACAGTTGTATCTATATAAATAAATGGATCTAGGACTATTGAACGAAAGTTCAATAGTCTGAATCCACAATCACCGCACACACTTTAACGAAAGTGCTTTCACCGAAAAAGTGCTTTCGTTAAAGTGCATTAAAAAAAAAAAAAAACAATAAATCTACCTTTATGCAGGGGGGCAAGCCCCCCTGCACTCCACACCCCCCACTTTAATATTCTCACTCTGAGATCGCACTACAGTGAGGAAAAGGGAATATTGTCTTATGCGCAGTGTAGTATGAGCTCCGCAACAGTCATTCCCCCACGACTCCCTCTAGCTGCAGGCATACTTCCGCGAAAGTGCTTTTTTGGTAAAAAGCACATTCGTGGAAGTATGCCTGGCTGTTTGTGCTTCGGTGAAAAGTTCCTTCGGGATCAGTACCGATCCCAAATAAAAAAAAAAAAAAAAATATATATATATATATATATATATATATATATACACACACACACACACACACACACACACACACACACACACACACACACACACACACACACACACACACACACACACACATGTATATAGATTATGAATATATACATGTACATATATATATTTCTGTGTGTACAATCTCCTCCATCAGATTATGGTCATATCACAGTATCTAAATTGTAGTCCTGAAAACCTCAATTCAACAAGCATGAGAAGTGAAAATGCCTGGTCTTAAAACCCCCTTCACCATCCATGTTAAAATCCATTCCTAAGGTTTACTGAGTACAGATTTGTTGGAGTGTGATCCACAGTCTGTGAGTCGACCACAATTAAAGGGTTTTGGCATGTGGAGGGTAACATAATGCTTAGTGTCTTATCCTCACAAATGCAAAGTATAAGGTTTGATTTTCACCTCTGCTTATTGGCAAAGCTTGTAATAGTCTGTAGACAATCTATTATAAACCTATGAAGCCGTGAAACAGCGAACAATCCACATATATCCATAAAGACATTTTACAACATTCATCTTTCCCTGTAGATGTCAACTTCTTCCTACTTTAAATGTGCACGTGTATCCCATCTGTTCTACCTATCTCCTCATTAATGAACATGTTTATCCACTTTGTCTTTCTCCCGAAATAAATACATACGCACAAACACACACACCCACACACAAATACACACACAGACACACAGACACACACACACACACACACACACACACACACACCACACCTTCAATGGCATGTTCCTCTTGCTGTATATATGTATGCATTTTCCTTTACAATGTTCCCCATTTAATGACACCATACATTCTCTCATCAGTTCATTCATTCACTCATTCACTCATTCACTCATTCATTAACTCATCCATTCATTCATTCATTCAGTCATTCTGAAACAGGCTTCCACCACCACCTTTTCTGTCATGTCCCTGACATATTAGATTCATTTATCAACAGCCCTTCCAAAACTTTCCTTTACTGTACTGACCCACAGCCATGTGCTGAACTAGAAATCCACACCACGACCTTCTCTTTTACTCTTTTGATTTTGTTCAGAAGTAGTGCACTGTGCTAAATTGTCAGTTTGCACATGGTATAGCATTATCCAAATACATGATTCCTGATAATTAGATATTTTAGCCTGTTTTAAACAGTACTGAAGTAATGGAGAGTGGTACAGTGGTGTCATAGTAAGTGTTGCTTCAGTTACCTTCTTTACTCTGGTACCGTAGAAACTACATGTGCTCATAATACCTATAACTTTGAATGAAGTGTTAAATGCATGATTTACTCAAGAATCTACCTCACATATTTAGAGAGTTGCATGCTGTATAGTTTTTTTAATTCACAGTAGCCTATGATTTTGATTTGTTTCAAAGCTATTTGCATTTCTTATTTCTTTTGTAACTGATCAGACATGCAAATGAACTGTGGCTTTCAGATCAGTAAAAGGCAAGTGAAAGAGGAATCAGTGAAATCATAAAAACAATGATTTTTTTTTCATGTTCACCCATCCCAGTCAGCACTTCATTGAATAGTCTATCCCATCCAGATACCTCGCTGGTATTGCACTGGCAGGAAAAAAGTTAAGCCCCATGAAAGTGACATCTTCAATGAATTAGTGTTTTGAAATATTGAGAAAAACGGGGTTTGTGCAGGTGTTTTTAGCCAGTTTGACTATACTTATTTCTGCTTGTTAGACATAAAGAAAGGGCTTTGTATATTTATTTGCAAGATTTGATACACAAAAGGTATCTACAGAAAAACAAAAGGCACTTTGTAGCTCATTTCATGTTACGAGTGTATACGTTTCAGTTTTTAACCTACCTGACATTCAGAATGGTGAAATGGAAGGTTTTGAGTGAGTTATTACAAAAAAAGATGCTCTGAAGATACAAACATATGATTCATTACATGCATGAACTGCAGATAAATGTTCTGCTTTTGCAGTTAGGGTGTAGAGATATATTTTCATTTCTACTTCAATTTAGTTATTTAGTTTTACTTTGATATCTATATGTGTTCTTTCTTAACATGACACTGTGTATATGCATATATGCACAGAGATATGTGGAAATAAAGACACTTTATCCATTGGATTCAGAATCATTAATGCCAGCAATAATACCTTTTTACCACTGGCAGTAACCATGCCCTATTCATAGAGAGCCCTACTGTGGTTCTTAACCTTGAAGATGTGTAGCAACACAGAGGCCTATCTTTTTAACACAAATGTAAATGAGGCACTCCAGGGGAGAAGCATATTATAATTAGATGTGCTGTCCCTCAGAAATGCCTGCAATAATTGATTTACAAAGCTGCCAGCTCCATTAGTTAACTTGGGCAGAGGTTTAAGGTAACCCTTAATTCTCAATGGAAGATATCATGCAAAAGGTATGTGTTGAGGAGTTTAGTGCATAGGTAGCACTGGTGTAAGTGTGTATTTGTGTGAGCGCATGTGTTTGTGTGTGTGTGTGTGTGTGTGTGTGTGTGTGTGTATGTGTGTGTGTGTGTGTGTGTGTGTGTGTGTGTGTGTGTGTGTGTGTGTGTGTGTGTGTGTGTATGTGTGTGTGTGTGTGTGTGTGTGTGTGTGTGTGTGTGTGTGTGTGTGTGTGTGTGTGTGTGTGTGTTAGAGAGAGTTTAATGGACAGGTAGCACTGATATGTATGTGTGTGTGTGTGTGTGTGTGTGTGTGTGTGTGTGTGTGTGTGTGTGTGTGTGTGTGTAGAGGGGTGGCTGTCATGCCTCTATATCTCCCCTTGACTGAACAGAGCCTGCAGTACTGGGTGGGGGGGTTGAGCTTGAACACTAGATGCCAGTGACTTTTAAACTTCAACATATGTTACATCAGATGTTAAAGTAACAATACATTCTGGAATACAAAAGATGTATAGATGGAAACTAGGCACCAGGGACATTGTTCAATGAATGGGCATTAGACACCTACCCAGAGGGACATATAAAGGAATATTATTGCTCTCACTACATACATGTCTAACTGGTCTTGAGTGGTATTTTGCCATCACCCAGAATAATGTTGAGATTAAAAGACAAGATAATTGGCATTAATAATTGGCTATGTAGCTGGTGTCATTCTAGGAAGACCCAGTATGTGTCAGCTTGGGATTAGATGGCTTACAAGTCTTTCCATTTTGCCAGGGATGGTCTTCACCTCTGTTAACAAGGATTTCACCTTCTAGTTAAAGACTTTGCTGTCCACATAGTGGCTTTTTTAGGCAGGCTCCATCCGACGGAAAATCCAGACTTGAAAATTCTAATTTGGAACACATTAATGTGTCTCTACTTGATGCCTTAACAAAAAATACCTGAACTTGAGGATCTGCTGCAACTTGAACACATTAATTTATATTTAGTTTCAGCAATGACAACACTCCCTCTATTTCAGGGTATATTGGCTGTCATTGGTACTCCTTGAAGGCTTAGGCCGAGACGTCAGAGAGCTTGCAATAAATCGTGTTTGGTGGATCCTTCTTTGTTGTTTCTTTTATATTGGCTGTCATGTCTTCAGACACACTGGCAGTTGTGGAGAGTATCAGTATTTGTCAAGGATACCATCACCTCATGACAGATTCCTTGAGACACCACATGTGAACTCCTAGAAGTCAGAATCACCCTAAACAAGACTAATTACCACTTCATAGGTAGCTGTAGAACATGTTCTATGCTTCCTTCTGAACACAATAGCTATCCTAAAATATTAGTTGAAATTTCCATTAAATGCAAGAACTTTCTACAAAAGGATTTCAACTATCGATCAATAAACTGGATGATCTACACTGTCAATGGCTGGCATGCCCCCTGCATACTAGATATTATAAATTCTAACTCTCTTTCACAAATAGTTGACTATCCTACTATGGGCTGAAATACCCTAGAACAAGTCTTATTAAATAAGGGCACTTCTGCACAGCTCCATGTGTATCATCATGTCTTGCTAAATCCGACTATAATTTTGTGACATTTTCCTTTAAAGCTGGTGGTGCTTCACCTATAAATAGCTCTGTGCTTAGGGACTTCTCAAAAGCAAACCTTCTTCAATTACTTGACAACTTAAATAAATTCTGCTGTAATCCATTTCTAAAAGATCCTATTGCCATAGCTGCTACCTATGCCTCTGACTTCTGCTCCCACTTAAGTAGTTGTATTGATAAGGCAGTCCCTATCTACAGCGAATATAATGAGAAATTTAAAAACAAACCCTTGTGGCACAATACCCATCTGAATGAATTGTCTAACAAGAAAAATAAACTGCTTAATGCTTGTAAGAGCTGCAAAAACAATGAAAATCTTTCATTATCTATGCACAACACTGCTACACTCTCTGACCCAAAGGAAATTGCAAGTATGTTATCTAACAAATTTAATGCAAAGTTTACTCCACCACAGTTATAGTTATCCCACAGGTTCCACAATACCTGGCATTCCCTTTAATTACTATGGAAAAAGTTATCTCAGACATTTTAAAAGGTAAAATACTTCATCAATGGGCCTTGACAATGTACCAGGCCACTTGTCTATCAGTGCCAAATATGGCCTTTCTGAACCCCTACTTTTCCTCTTTAATCCAAGCCTCTGTTACATTCCTAAAGCCTGGAAAACAGCTATTGCATTACTGTTATGCAAGGTTGGTACACAATAGTCTCAGTAGCCTCACAATAGTCTCAGTAGCCTCACATTCAAGACCATGGAATGCATTATCTCAGCCTTCATTAATCTGGAAATTAAAACTATCTCAACCCTAGGTCATCATTAATATTGTTTTATTAAATGAAGGTCTTTCCTCATTAACCTCAGCAATTTCTTTGAAAAATTAACTGAAGCAATGAATAATGGTTATGCAGTGCATACCAATTATGGTCATTCAGGGAAGTAAATATTCTGGGAAGAAATAGCTAGGGAATTGTTATGGCTAGGCTTGTATAGGCCCTAAGGCCGATAGCCTAGTACCAACCTATGAACCTATGAACCTATACAGCATATCACAGTTTTACAGATTCATAGGTTGTTACTAGGCTTACAACCCAGGGGGCCTTTCTAAGCCTAGACAAGCTTCCTGAAAAAATAACAATATTTATAACTGGCCAAAGGCTTGGACACTATTCCCCATTGACTTGTAAATCTGAATTCATCCATCCATCCTCAATCCCTTTTCCACTTTTGATCATGGGGTCAGGGTGTCACTTTAACAGTGACAACCACCTCAAGCCAAGGTTTACACCACCAGGTGGCTAGCCCTGCCACAGTAATTCATCCTTATGACTTATTTGCACACACACTCACACCTACGGCATATTTAGAGTGTCTACTTCACCTACTGCAGGTCTTTGGAATATAGGAGGAAACCAGAGCACCTGGAGAAAACCCACGCAACTGAAGGGAGGACATGCAGACTCTGCACAGAAGGCACTCCAACTAAGAATCTAACCAGAGAACCTCTTGCTGTGAGGTGAAAACACTAAATGCTGCACTACCGCAGCCACCACTTGTAACTCTGAATATAAATCCTTATATTATGAGATGGATAACTAATTGTTTGTCTTGTGGTTAGAGTAGCATGTGCCATTTATGAAAAGAAAAAGTTACAAGTGATGTACTACAGGGCCCAGTTTTTGGCCTCTTCTATCTGGTGTATATTTCTCAGACCTTCAGGCCAGCACTTCTGGGCTATGGTTAACATAGTTTGCAGATGACTGTAAATTAGGTGGTGTTATTCAGTCCTGACTCACAATTGCTCCAACATGGCTTATACTGTGTTAACAAGTCATACAAGGAAAAGGATCTGAATCTAAATGTAAAAAATGTAGCATATTTCATTTTGGTAATCAAAACAATTTCACTTACTGTATAGGAGAGGCACCCTCCAATCAGACACTGTTGTAGGGGATCTGCAGTAACCTTTTCAAATGCTGGGATCTGCTAGAGCGAGTCCCAAAATACAGATGCTGAGTGGACAATATAATGGACTTACATATACTAAGTCTGAGATGCCATTTCTCGGAATATCCCCTTTTCACTGATGTATAGCAATCTCTGAGTTGGTCTATTAGTTTTGATGGTGTGGGGGTTGCTGGGCTTGCACCCCACCCTGCAAAAAAGAAGTTTAAAGGAGAGTGATTTTCAAGGTTTGCTCTTCTTCTTTGCTATCAGCCTTTCTTTTTTCAGCCCTTTGACACTTGGCATTTTGACTGCCAACATTTCAATAGGGAGCCGATCTGCATACTCTTTTTGATAATTACTTATCTTTTTACCATCATGTCCCTACAGTAGTTCAGAAAGACTTTTATCTGGCTCATTTAATTTCCAAAGGCATCTCCACTAGATCCAAAGAAGTCTTAGTTCCTCTTTAGTCATATCCTGTCAAACCCATTATTGAATATAATGCAGACCTTGAGAGACCTCGGAAATTCAGGAATAAAAGGATAATTGGCCTCAAAAACATTACTTATCAGGAGAGACTGTCAGCTGTTTTTCTCTGCTAAATCTCTTACAGACTCCTCTGTGGAGATCTATGTCTGGCCTTTTGTGCCATAAAAGATATGACCTTATTTGATCTCCTATTCCTTCAAACAACTAATGGTACTTCAAAGACTCAGTGAAAGGAACTTAACCTTCATCAGCAGAAGTTGGCATGATAGATTCATATCAAAATGTATCCTTCACCTCTGGAGCCAACTTCCACTGCATGTAAGCAGACTAACACCACTGCCACCTTCAAGGTAAACCTAGATAACTTGATGGGCAGCATCAATTTCTCTCCTGATCCATCTTGTCTTGCTTTCCTTGAGGCTAGAGGGAAATTTGAAAAGGGTTTTTTGCTTAGACGTATAATGGTCTACAGCTGCATTGCGTAGTACTTACCTATGAACTTATAAACCTTATTTTACCCAAATCAACTAAAATGTTAATACAATGCAGGTCTTGCAGAGTAAACTATATTACGGACACAAAAAGATATGACATGCTAATGTCTGGCATTAGTGACCGATTGCAATAGTCCCTGACATATGGAGCCCATGGTCAAGACTTCCAGATAAAGCTGGGGGGGCACTAGATGACACGATGCAGTCTTTGTACATATTACTTCATCCTTCTTAAATGTTAATAGAGGTATTGCATCTGTATGCATTTACTCAACAGTAAGAAGAATGAAACTAGAATATCTGGCCTTACTGAATCACTGTAATTATTCATGATTTAATAGGGACCATGACACGTATGGCCTTACTGAATCACTGTAATCATTCATGATTTAATAGGGGCAGCAACACGTCTGGCCTTACTAAATCATTGTAATCATTCATGAATTAATAGGGGCAGAGACACATCTGGCCTTACTGAATCACTGTAATCATTTGTGATTTAATAGGGGCAGTGGCACATCTGGCCTTACTGAATCACTGTAATCATTCATGATTTAATGGGGCAGTGACACATCTGGCCTTACTGAATCACTGTAATCATTTGTGATTTAATAGGGGCAGAGACACATCTGGTCTTACTGAATCACTGTAATCATTCATGATTTAATAGGGGCAGTGACACATCTGGCCTTACTGAATCACTGTAATCATTTGTGATTTAATAGGGGCAGTGACACATCTGGCCTTAGTGAATCACTGTAATCATTTGTGATTTAATAGGGACAGTGACACATCTGGCCTTACTGAATCACTGTAATAATTAGTGATTTAATAGGGGCAGTGACACATCTGGCCTTACTGAATCACTGTAATCATTCATGATTTAATAGGGGCAGTGACACATCTGGCCTTACTGAATCACTGTAATCATTTGTGATTTAATAGGGGCAGTGACACATCTGGCCTTACTGAATCACTGTAATCATTCATGATTTAATAGGGGCAGTGACACATCTGGCCTTACTGAATCACTGTAATAATTAGTGATTTAATAGGGGCAGTGACACATCTGGCCTTACTGAATCACTGTAATCATTCGTGATTTAATAGGGGCAGTGACACATCTGGCCTTACTGAATCACTGTAATCATTTGTGATTTAATAGGGGCAGTGACACATCTGGCCTTACTGAATCACTGTAATCACTCATGATTTAATAGGGGCAGTGACACATCTGGCCTTACTGAATCATTGTAATCATTCATGATTTAAAAGGGGCAGTGACACATCTGGCCTTACTGAATCACTGTAATCATTCATGATTTATTATGGACAGTGACACATCTGGCCTTACTGAATCACTGTAATCATTCATGATTTAATTGGGACAGTGACACGTCTGGTCTTACTGAATCACTGTAATCATTCATGTTTTAATTGGGACAGTGAAACGTGTGGCCTTACTGAATCATTGTAATAATTCGTGACTTAATATGGGCAGTGACACGTCTGGCCTTACTGAATTACTGTAATCATTCATGAATTAATAGGGGCAGTGACACGCCTGGCCTTACTGAATCACTGTAATCATTCAAGACTTAATAGGGGCAGTGGCACATCAAGCCTTACTGAATCACTGTAATCATTCATGATTTAATAGGGACAGTGACACATCTGGCCTTACTGAATCACTGTAATCATTCATGATTTAATAGGGGCAGTGACACATCTGGCCTTACTGAATCACTGTAATCCTTCATGATTTAATATAGGCAGAGACACATCTAGCCTTACTGAATCACTGTAATTATTCATGATATAATATAGGCAGTGACACATCTGGCCTTACTGAATCACTGTAATCATTTGTGATTTAATAGGGGCAGTGACACATCTGGCCTTACTGAATCACTGTAATCATTTGTGATTTAATAGTGGCAGTGACAAATCTGGCCTTACTGATTCACTGTAATCATTTGTGATTTAATAGGGGCAGTGACCCATCTGGCCTTACTGAATCACTGTAATGATTCATGATTTAATAGGGGCAGTGACACATCTGGCCTTACTGAATCACTGTAATCATTCGTGATTTAATAGTGGCAGTGACACATCTGGCCTTACTGAATCACTGTAATCATTCAGGATTTAATAGGGGCAGTGACACATCTGGCCTTACTGAATCACTGTAATCATTCATGATTTAATAGGGGCAGTGACACATCTGGCCTTACTGAATCACTGTAATCATTCGTGATTTAATAGGGGCAGTGACACATCTTGCATTACTGAATCATTGTAATCATTTGTGATTTAATAGGGGCAGTGACAAGTCTGGAATCACTGAATCACTGTAATCATTCATGATATAATAGGGGCAGTCACACGTCTGGCCTTACTGAATCACTCTAATCATCCGTGACTTAACAGGGGCAGTGACACCTCTGGCCTTATTGAATCACTGTAATCATTCATGATTTAACAGGGACAGTGACACATCTGGACTTACTGAATCACTGTAATCATTCATGATTTAATAGGGGCAGTGACACGTCTGGCCTTACGAAATCACTGTAATCATTCATGACATAATAGGGGCAGTGACACGTCTGGCCTTACTGAATCACTGTAATCATTCATGATTAAATAGAGGCAGTGACACATCTGGCTTTACTGAATCACTGTGATTTAATAGGGATAGTGACACATTTGTCCTTACTTAATCACTGTAATCATTCGTGATTTAATAGGGACAGTGACACATCTGGCCTTACTGAATAACTGTAATCATTCGTGATTTAATAGGGACAGCGACACATCTGGCCTTACGGAATCATTGTAATCATTCGTGATTTAACAGGGACAGTGACACATCTGGCCTTACTGAATCACTGTATTCATTCGTGATTTAATAGGGACAGTGACACATCTGGCCTTACTGAATCACTGTAATCATTCATGATTTAATAGGGACAGTGACACTTCTGGCCTTACTGAATGATTGTAATCATTCGTGATTTAATAGGGACAGTGACACATGTGGCCTTTCTGAATCACTGTAATCATTTGTGATTTAATAGGGACAGTGACACATCTGGCTTTACTGAATCACTGTAATCATTCGTGATTTAATAGGGGCATTCATGATTTAATAGGGACAGTGACATGTCTGGCCTTACTGAATCACTGTAATCATTCATGATTTAATTGGGACAGTGACACATCTAGCCTTACTGAATCACTGTAATTATTTGTGATTTAATTGGGACAGTGAAACATCTGGCCTTACTGAATCACTGTAATCATTCATAACTTAATAGGGGCAGTGACACGTATGGCCTTACTGAATCACTGTAATCATTCATGAATTAATAGGGGCAGTGACACGCCTGGCCTTATTGAATCACTGTAATTATTCATGATTTAATAGGGGCAGTGACAGATCTGGCCTTACTGAATCACTGTAATCATTCATGATTTAATAGGGACAGTGACACATTTGGCCTTAATGAATCACTGTAATCATTCATGATTTAATAGGGACAGTGACACATCTAGCCTTACTGAATCACTGTAATCATTCATGATTTAATAGGGGCAGTGACACATCTGGCATTACTAAATCACTGTAATCATTCATGATTTAATATAGGCAGTGACACATCTAGCCTTACTTAATCACTGTAATTATTCATGATTTAATATAGGCAGTGACACATCCGGCTTTACTGAATCACTGAAATCATTCATGGTTTAATAGGAGTAGAGACACATCTGTCCTTACTGAATCACTGTAATCATTCATGATTTAATAGGGGCAGTGACACATCTGGCCTTACTGAATCACTGTAATCATTTGTGATTTAATAGTGGCAGTGACACATCTGGCCTTACTGATTCACTGTAATCATTCGTGATTTAATAGGGGCAGTGTCCCATCTGGCCTTACTGAATCACTGTAATCATTCGTGATTTAATAGGGGCAGTGACACATCTGGCCTTACTGAATCACTGTAATCATTCATGATTTAATAGTGGCAGTGACACATCTGACCTTACTGAATCACTGTAATCATTTGTGATTTAATAGGGGCAGTCACACGTCTGGGCTTATTGAATCACTCTAATCATCCATGACTTAACAGGGCTGGTGACACATCTGGCCTTATTGAATAACTGTAATCATTCATGATTTAACAGGGGCAGTGACACGTCTGGCCTTACTGTATCACTGTAATCATTTGTGACTTAATAGGGACAGTGACACATCTGGCCTTACTGAATCACTGTAATCATTCGTGATTTAATAGGGACAGTGACACATCTGGCCTTACTGAATCACTGTAATCATTCGTGATTTAATAGGGGCATTCATGATTTAATTTGGACAGTGACACGTCTGGCCTTACTGAATCACTGTAATCATTCATAATTTAATAGAGCAATGACACATCTGGCCTTACTGAATCACTGTAGTAATTTGTGATTTAATAGGCCAGTGACACATCTGTCCTTACTGAATCACTGTTATCATTCGTGATTTAATAGGGGCAGTGGCACATCTGGCCTTACTAAATCACTGTAATCATTTGTGGCACATCTGGCATTACTGTATCACTGTAATCATTTATGATTTAATAGGAGCAGTGACACATCTGGCCGTACTGAATCACTGTAATCATTCATGATTTAATAGGGCCAG
>NC_056733.1:1010666092-1010698592 GCF_019279795.1 Protopterus annectens | reverse complement strand
ACTTATAGAGTTACTTTCATTTAACAATCATTAAGTACATCGATATATCTATCTATATCTATGTCTATAAATCTATCTATCTATCTATCTAGATAGATAGATAGATATCCCTGTTGATTCTAACTTAAAATGCAGATAGTTAAAATGCTATTATTTGTTTTAGTATGTTTTCTGGCTCTCTTTCATGGTTGCGTGTGTCTACGTCATAAGCAATTCTTATGTTTTGCAACATGGTTCTTCTTTGGTACTAGGTCAATAGTGTAGAGATTTTTTTTTGACTGTATAAGTTTCTGGAAGTTTAAATGTGTGCTGGATGGTTGTACTATGTGTTTGTTGCTAAGTGGAGTTGCAGGTGATGTAGTTTTTTTTTTTTTTAACTGATGTGGATTTTTGTGAAAACAATAGCTTAAGCAGCGTCTCTTGTGTGTGGAGAGATGCGTTTTCCTGTCACTAAATGTGGACAGGCTTTCTTTCTCTTAGATTTCATGAGCCAGTTTTTTTTGCTTTTGTTGTTAAATAAAAGCTAAGCTTGCGCTATACCTGGAGTTGTTTTTGCCTGTGCTTTTGCTTGGGTTGTCTCTGCATCTTCCCGCCAAGGTTGTGAGCTAGAGGGTCCTTTTTTTTCCCTTGATCTATTCTTTTGACTTTAGATTACATTGTAGTTGTGTGGACTGTTGATAAGGAAATTGGATGGCAAAGTAGTGATATCATGTTCATGGGTCAAAGGTTATACTAGCAGTGATCGTTGTATAATATTATTTAAAGTGATTTCTGCCTTTATTTACAATACTTAAACTAGTAATATGTAATACTATAAGCACATATCTTAATAAAGATTCATAACCGAGTTGTGCACTAATGTACGTGTGTCCAGACTAAGCTCAGATGTTAGTTTCTATATACAGTATAGTTCTGTTTCCTTAGTAATCCTGTAGAAAGAGATAAATTAAGATATTTATTAGTTTTCATCTCAAAAGGATATGAACTTTTAATATACATATACACGGCAGTTAGATGCAAAGTGAAAGGCATAAGATATTATATATGGATGAACTAAAGCTGTCAGTCTAATATATTATATATTATAAGATAAATATGAATGGTCATATTACAATTTTATTCATAACTGACTACATTTCATTAAAATATTGAAACTTGTCCATTCATATTAATAATGTATTTATATTTATGTCATTATTAGCTTTACGGTACATCATTAGTTACACTTTTGTAAGTAATTCCTTTTGATGCAGTGATACTTGTAGGTCTTATGCTTCTTGAGGTCTGGTTAATTTGAATTGTGGGTTCTCCTTATGTTATTCTTTTAAGTATTAAATGTAATTAGAGTAAATACATCAATATTATGTAAAGTTATCTTTTATTTGGGTCTATATTATAATAGCGAAACTCCCTTTAAGCGAATACAAAAACACCAACATGTATTGCGCGAACCGCAAATATGCCGAACGTACTAAACCACGAAATACAAAAAGTCGAATCCCCATAGTCAGCCAACTCCACCTCCCACTACATACTGCCTACCAAAACAAAATAAATAAACCACATACATACACTAACCAAAACCCTACTTCTAACCCTACACTAAACCTTACATACATTACTATCTATGCACTTACCTTAACCCGCACCCTAACCCTAAGGTCCGTAACTATCGCACACTTACCCTACAGTGATATACCAAAACAAAACAAATAATCCACACACATACATTTAACAAAACCCTAATTCTAACCCTATACTAAACCTTACATACATTACCTATCTATGCACTTACCTTAACCCGCACCCTATCCCTAAAGTCCATAACTATCGCCAACTTACCTTACGGAGCTAAACCGCAGATGGGCCAACCATAGCACTTCGACTTTTTGAATTTCGCGGTTTAGTACGTTCGACAAAATCGTGGTTCGCGCAATACGTGTCGCTGTTTTTGCATTCGCTTAAAAGGATTTTTGCTATTAAAATATAGACCCCTTTTATTTACATATTATTGAAATATAAATATAAAATAATAAGTATATATATACTCCGCTAGTTAATATTTGTTTAATGGTATAAAATTGTCAAATAGATAGAGAGAGGGTTAGTATTGGGTGGAGACTTTAGAGGAAACATTTGAACAGAGATCAAACATGGGGTCTTAAACCCCAGGGATTGTGTAGTTTACCTTTTATTTAAATGTTTAATATTTCAATGTTTAACTACTAACAGGTTGGTGTCCATGAATATTAATAGCTTAAGTTTGATTGATAACCATATATGATCATATTCAGTCATATTTTCCCTATATTGTTAAGAGCGTGCGACTAACTATACTTCTATTGATATACTGTATATGAAGTGTATCTCTATCAATGTTAATGGTCTGAATACTGATGCATTGTATATAAAGTATATTTCTATCAATGTGAGCACAAAATGAACTATAATTCCCAAAAATGCGAACAGTAAAACAAATCCAAGTACCCAAAAATAAAGATCCAAGAAGGCAGCAGAATAACAAATGTATAAAATTAAATTTATTGCAAAGAATGTAAGCAAAGGCTCATTATATATCATCAGCAATTAAAAATAAGCAATTAATCAATTTAACAATTCAGTCATCAACTATCACAGAGACAATGTTAACATACATACAAAACTACATCCCACTGCTGGGTCATTGTAACAATAATAAATAATAAATAAATAAATAAATAAATAAATAAATAAATAAATAAATAAATAAATGAATAAGGACTAACCTAATTGATGATTTATATGTATAAATGAATATATAAATAGGTGTAATGAATTGTTATAATAGACAATTTAATCTTACGGGATTTCAACAAAGGTTTCAAGGGGACGACATCATTAAGTCCCCGCCCTCTACGGGCACCTAACGTTAAAATCCATCTAATTTCCACAGTCTCCGTATTATTGACAATATCCCCTAATCTATTATTAATATTCAATGCCTGTAATACCTGAAATCAAAATGAATGTTTCTCACCAGACTGTAATGTATGTTTGGCTAATGTATGTTTGGCTAATGCACTATAATCAAAACCCTTATTCGTACAGTAGATGTGATCTCTAATGCGTTGACGTAGTGTACAATTCATTTTACCTACATAGAATGAATAACATTCTATGCAGGAGGCTACATAGACCAAGTCCTTAGTTATACATGTACTCGAGGTTCTTAATTCCCATAAGTGACCTGTGTCAGGGTGACTAAAGAATCGTGATTCATCTATGTAAGGGCATTGTGTACAATGCCCACATTTCTTAGTGTCAAGCCATATTGCATCAGTCTTGGTTACTTCAGCCTGAGTAAGGGGATAACATAACTGTTGTTTGAGGCATTTCTTGTTTTTATATATAAATGTGGGATAACTGCCTACTATGTTCTTCGTCAATTCATCAATAAGCAATATATGCCAATTCTTACTTATACCATCTTGTATTTTATGAACATTATTTGCTTACGGTAAAATAATGGGTAACTTATCTGGTACTGTAATCTTCTTTTTCATTAAATAACCCAATGGTTTATGTGAAAAGTATGGTCTAGCCCGGCCTAATCTTTCAAATCTCATTTGGCCGTATACTTTATCTACTTCATATTCCTCATAGCCTCTAGTTAAGAAATTGTTTTTTAATTCAATTAATTCTTTAGTAAAGACTTCTTCATCACAGCACAACCAAGAAAGTCTCATAGTTTGTCCTTTAACTATATTATGAAAAACATTTGTTTCCTGTATACTGCGGTGCTACATGTTCCTTCCTTTATAGAGACATTAACATCCAATAAATCCATGTTAGTTTTAGAATGTTTCATAGTGAATTTCAGAAAATCACTAATATTATTAATTCTGTTCTAAAAGCGTAGTAATGAGGTTTCAGTTCCCTGCCAAACAATGAAGAGGTCATCGACAAATCTCCTATAATAAATTATTTTTGACTCTGGTAGAAGATGTTCATTTTCCCAGGTTACCATGACCAAGTTGGCATAGGTGTTGGCACAACTAGTGCCCATTGCTACGCCTGTCAGTTGTTTATAACAAATATCCTTGAACAGAAAGATATTATTTTCTATCACCATTTCTAAAAGCATACATAGAAAATCAGCTTTACCAATGTCGATTGACCCATGTTCTATCAATAGCTGTTTCACCATATTAGTCCCTTCATCATTTGGGATAGAAGTAAATAAGGCAACTACATCTAGGGTGACCAAGGTTACATCATTCAAATTCATTAGTTTGTTGGTGGCATCAAACAAACTAGTTAAAAACGGTTTTGTATCTTTTAGTAAATAATCAAACTTAGTAAGAACATTCTTAAATTCTCTATCTAAAAATACCGAGATCGGTTCAGTTAACCAATTTGAACCGGAAACTATAGGTCTAAATTTAGGGCAAATCGGATCTTTATGAATTTTAGGAAGGCCTTGAAGCCTAGGTATTAATGGAAACTCAACAACGCAGTATTCAAAAAACTCTTTAGTTATAAGCCCCATATTTAGGCATTCATTCAATGTATTCATAATGCTGTATTGCATCTCGTACACAGTTTCCACTGTTATTTCCTGGTATACATTACCATCTCGTAACATTTCTAACATGGTATCAAAGTAATAGCATGAATCCATAACAACTACAGGACCCCCTTTATCTGAGGGTCTAATAACAATGTCTTGGTTGGTTCTTAATGTATCTAATGCTAATTTCTCAAATTTATTAAGATTATATCCAGCATCACGCATGTGTAGAGTGTTATCATTGTAAAAATCATTCTCACACGCTTTCAGAAAACTTTCAACATTATATGGTAAGGGAGGAACAAAAACACTTTTCTTCTTATTAACTTCCTTGTCCCTATTAATTAAAGCTTATTTATCATTGTACATTGCTTTCAATGCTAAATTACGTGTAAATAATCGTAATGCAATAACAGTGTCACTGACATCAAGTAGAGTGCTAGATATAAAGGCTAAGCCTCTATTAAGTAAAGATACCTCATGTTCCGACAGTTCATAGCAAGAAATATTCCATACTAAATGTCCTGACCCCACATTTTCTTTATCATTCGTAAGGGTTGTTGAGCTGGTGGTTCTTTGCGTTTGTGACTGCGATAGTTCCCCTTCTCTGATGACCTTCTCCGTTCTGTACGGATAGGGAGGGGTAGGGCAGGAAAATCCAGCATACTTATATTGGGGTCATTATCATGGTATATCTTACGTCGCACTGATTCATCTCTAATCGGACCTTCCAATACAGATTTTCTAGAGGTTTCACCCATGGCTTCTTCCATGGGTGTAGAATACGTTTATTTAACCAAGTTAGGTGAGATGGCTTCTCCCTCAGGTCTATGTAATGGTTGTGTCTCACCTTCACGGGTCAAATTCGATGACTCATTACTTCTACCAATAGCAGCAATGTACATGCCCCTCCAGATTCGAATTGGTAATGTCAGGATGTCGAGTGGTGGATCCCTCTCCCTGGTTTCGTAGGGAAAACCTACGACGATGGTTATTGTTATTATGACGTGTAACAGGCTCATGTTGATTAAAATTGTTATCATTATTGGAGCTATTAACATTCAATGATTTTGGCCAAGTAAAGTCTTGTTGATGTTCAAAATCATATATGTCTCTTACTAACTTTTTTTTCTTTTGCTCCAGTAATTTAGTCTCATACCTAGAGACTTTTTCAATAAGTTCATTTATATATAAGTCAGTAGGGTCAATGCCATACATAGAGGAAAGGTCATTCTGTCATTGCAATAAATCATTAGAAAGTGCACTTTCAATAGGCAGAAATAAGTCTATGAGAGGTTGCATATACGCCCTACTTGCATTCAGATTGATTTGCTGCCATTTGCTTAACAAATCAGGATAAAAGTTTCCGTAAGTGGGCATATTTAAAATACGTAAGCCTCTTGTTATCACACGAAGATTCAAACATGCTTCTAAGTCATACCTCTGGCATTGTAGTCTCTTAGACTTAAAAAATAATTTTCTAGGTCTCTTTTCAAAGCACGAACCTGCATATCATCGCTGATAGATTTGGGTGACTGCTGTTCAAGTCGCAAATGTTCCATTTGTAGTAAAGGATTAGGAGCTTCCAATAAGGCCCCTTTCCGTCTCGAATTCGAATTCACTTCACTTTGAGCCCTCAACAAGCTCATATCTGCTCCTTCCATATCCCAGTGACAACATGAGCACGAAATGAACTATAATTCCCAAAAATGCGAACAGTAAAACAAATCCAAGTACCCAAAACTAAGGATCCAAGAAGGCAGCACAGTAACAAATGTATAAAATTAAATTTATTGCAAAGAACATAAGCAAAGGCTCATTATATATCATAAGCAATTAAAAATAAGCAATTAATCAATTTAAACAATTCAGTCATCAACTATCACAGAGACAATGTTAACATACATACAAAACTACATCCCACTGCTGGGTCATTGTAAAAATAATAAATAATAAATAAATAAATAAATCAATAAATAAATGAATAAGGACTAACCTAATTGATGATTTATATGCATAAATGAATATATAAATAGGTGTAATGAATTGTTATAATAGACTATTTAATCTTACGGGATTTCAACAAAGGTTTCAAAGGGATGACATCATTAAGTCCCCGCCCTCTATGGGCACCTAACCTTAAAATCCATCTAATTTCCACAGTCTCTGTATTATTGACAATATCCCCTAATCTATTATTAATATTCAATGCATATAATACCTGAAATCGAAATGAATGTTTCTCACCAGACTGTAATGTATGTTTGGCTAATGCAGTATAATCAAAACCCTTATTCGTACAGTTGATGTGATCTCTAATGCGTTCACGTAGCGTACGATTCATTTTACCTACATAGAATGAATAACACTCTATGCAGGAAGCTACATAGACCAAGTCCTTAGTAATACATGTACTCAAGGTTCTTAATTCCCATAAGTAACCTGTGTCAGGGTGTTTAAAGAATCGTGATTCATCTATGTAAGGGCATTGTGTACAATGCCCACATTTCTTAGTGCCAAGCCATATTGCATCAGTCTTGATTACTTCAGCCTAAGTAAGGGGATAACATAAGTGTTGTTTGAGGCATTTCTTGTTTATATATATATATATATATATATATATATATATATATATATATATATATATATATATATATGTCTGGGATAATTGCCTACTATGTTCTTCGTCAATTCATCAATAAGCAATATATGCCAATTCTTACTTATAATATCTTGTATTTTATGAACATTATTTGCATACGGTAAAATAATGGGTAACTTATCTGGTACTGTAACCTTCTTTTTCATTAAAGATCCCAATGGTTTATGTGAAAAGTATGGTCTAGCCCGGCCTAATCTTTCAAATCTCATTTGGCCATATACTTTATCTACTCTACTTAAGAAATTGTTTTTTAATTCAATTAATTCTTTAGTAAAGACTATGAGACTATCTTGGTTGTGCTTTGATGAAGAAGTCTTTACTAAAGAATTAATTGAATTAAAAAACAATTCCTTAAGTAGAGGCTATGAGGAATATGAAGTAGATAAAGTATATGGCCAAATCAGATTTGAAAGATTAGGCCGGGCTAGACCATACTTTTCACATAAACCATTGGGATCTTTAATGAAAAAGAAGGTTACAGTACCAAGACTACCCATTATTTTACCGTATGCAAATAATGTTCATAAAATACAAGATGTTATAAATAAGAATTGGCATATATTGCTTATTGATGAATTGACAAAGAACATAGTAGGCAATTATCCCACATATATATGTATAAGTGCACTTTCTTTCTTTCTTTCTTTCTTTCTTTCTTTCTTTCTTATTTATTATTTTTACAATGACCCAGCAGTGGGATGTAGTTTTGTATGTATGTTAACATTGTCTCTGTGATAATTGATGACTGAATTGTTTAAATTGATTAATTGCTTATTTTTAATTGCTGATGATATATAATGAGCCTTTGCTTACGTTCTTTGCAATAAATTTAATTTTATACGTTTGTTATTCTGCTGCCTTCTTGGATCTTTAGTTTTGGGTACTTGGATTTATTTTACTGTTCACATTTTTGGGAATTATAGTTCATTTTGTGCTCATGTTGTCATTGGGATATGGAAGGAGCAGATATGAGCTTGTCGAGGGCTCAAAGTGAAGTGAATTTGAATTTGAGTCTGAAAGGGGCCTGATTGGAAGCTCCTAATCCTTTACTATGAATGGAACTTTTGCGACTTTAACAGCAGGCACCCGAATCTATCAGTGATGATATGCAGGTTCGTGCTTTGAAAAGAGACCTAGAAAATGATTTTTTTAAGTTTAAGAGACTACAATGCCAGAGGTATCACTTAGAAGCATGTTTGAATCTTAGTGTGATACCAAGAGGCTTACGTATTTTAAATATGCCCACTTACGGAAACTTTTATCCTGATTTGTTAACCAAATGGCAGCAAATCAATCTGAATGCAAGTAGGGCGTATATGCAACTTCTCATAGACTTCTTTCTGCCTATTGAAAGTACACTTTCTAATGATTTATTGCAACGACAGAATGACCTTTCCACTATGTATGGCATTGATCCTACTGACTTATATAAAAATTAACTTATTGAAAAAGTCTCTAGGTATGAGACTAAATTACTGGAACAAAAGAAAAAGAAGTTAGTAAGAGACATATATGATTTCGAACATCAACAAGTCTTTACTTGGCCAAAATCATTGAATGTTAATAGCTCCAATAATGATAACAATTTTAATCAACGTGAGCCTGTTACACATCATAATAACAATAACCATCGTCGTAGGTTTTCCCTACGAAATCAGGGAGAGGGATCCACCACTCGACATCCTGACATTACCAATTCGAATCTGGAGGGGCGTGTACAACAAATGGATTCCATGTCTGCTATTGGTAGAAGTAATGAGTCATCGAATTTGACCCGTGAAGGTGAGACACAACCATTACATAGAACTGAGGGAGAAGCCATCTCACCTAACTTGGTTAAATAAACGTATTCTACGCCCATGGAAGAAGCCATGGGTGAAACCTCTAGAAAATCTGTATTGGAAGGTCCGATTAGAGATGAATCAGTGCGACGTAAGATATACCATGATAATGGCCCCAATATCAGTATGCAGGATTTTCCTGCCCTACCCCTCCCTATCCATACAGAACGGAGATGGTCATCAGAGAAGGGGAACTATCGCAGTCACAAACGCAAAGAACCACCAGCTAAACAACCCTTACGAATGATAAAGAAAATGTGGGGTCAGGACATTTAGTATGGAATATTTCTTGCTATGAACTGTCGGAACATGAGGTATCTTTACTTAATAGAGGCTTAGCCTTTATATCTAGCACTCTACTTGATGTCAGTGACACTGTTATTGCATTATGATTATTTACACATAATTTAGCATTGAAAGCAATGTACAATGATAAATAAGCTTTAATTAATAGGGACAAGGAAGTTTATAAGAAGAAAAGTATTTTTGTTCCTCCCTTAACATATAATGTTGAAAGTTTTCTGAAAGCGTGTGGGAATGATTTTTACAATGATAACACTCTACACATGCGTGATGCTGGATATAATCTTAATAAATTTGAGAAATTAGCATTAGATACATTAAGAACCAACCAAGACATTGTTATTAGACCCTCAGATAAAGGGGGTCCTGTAGTTGTTATGGATTCATGCTATTACTTTGATACCATGTTAGAAATGTTACTAGATGGTAATGTATACCAGGAAATAACAGTAGAAACTGTGTACGAGATGCAATACAGCATTATGAATACATTGAATGAATGTCTAAATATGGGGCTTATAACTAAAGAGTTTTTTGAATACCGCGTTGTTGAGTTTCCATTAATACCTAGGCTTCAAGGCCTTCCTAAAATTCATAAAGATCCGATTTGCCCTAAATTTAGACCTATAGTTTCTGGTTCAAATTGGTTAACTGAACCGATCTCGATATTTTTAGATAGAGAATTTAAGAATGTTCTTACTAAGTTTGATTATTTACTAAAAGATACAAAACCGTTTTTAACTAGTTTGTTTGATGCCACCAACAAACTAATGAATTTGAATGATGTAACCTTGGTCACCCTAGATGTAGTTGCCTTATTTACTTCTATCCCAAATGATGAAGGGACTAATATGGTGAAACAGCTATTGATAGAACATGGGTCAATCGACATTGGTAAAGCTGATTTTCTATGTATGCTTTTAGAAATGGTGATAGAAAATAATATCTTTCTGTTCAAGGATATTTGTTATAAACAACTGACAGGCGTAGCAATGGGCACTAGTTGTGCCAACACCTATACCAACTTGGTCATGGTAGCCTGGGAAAAGGAACATCTTCTACCAGAGTCAAAAATAATTTATTATAGGAGATTTGTCGATGACCTCTTCATTGTTTGGCAGGGAACTGAAACCTAATTACTACGCTTTTATAACAGAATTAATAATATTAGTGATTTTCTGAAATTCACTATGAAACACTCTAAAACTAACATGGATTGCTTGGATGTTAATGTCTCTATAAAGGACGGAACATGTAGCACCGCAGTATACAGGAAACCATGCTATAGACCTAGTTTTTTACATAGAACTAGCATGCACAATCCAAATGTTTTTCAAAATATAGTTAAAGGACAAACTATGAGACTATCTCGGTTGTGCTGTGATGAAGAAGTCTTTATTAAAGAATTAATTGAATTAAAAAACAATTTCTTAAGTAGAGGCTATGAGGAATATGAATTAGATAAAGTATATGGCTAAATGAAATTTGAAAGATTAGGCCGGGCTAGACCATACTTTTCACATAAACCATTGGGTTCTTTAATAAAAAAGAAGGTTACGGTACCAGATAAGTTACCCATTATTTTACCGTATGCAAATAATGTTCATAAAGTACAAGATGTTAAATGTAAGAATTGGCATATATTGCTTATTGATGAATTGGCGAAGAACAGAGTAGGCAATTATCCCACACATATATATATATATATATATATATATATATATATATGTATATATATCTATATCAAAACGAGAAATGCCTCAAACAATAGTTATGTTATCTCTTTACTCAGGCTGAAGTAACCAAGACTGATGCAATATGGCTTGGCACTAAGAAATGTGGGCATTGTACACAATGCCCTTACATAAATGAATCACAATTCTTTAGACACCCTGACACAGGTTACTTATGGGAATTAAGAACCTCGAGTACATCTATTACTAAGGACTTGGTCTATGTAGCCTCCTGCATAGAGTGTTATTCATTCTATGTAGGTAAAATGAATCGTACGCTACGTCAACGCATTAGAGATCACTGGCATTGAATATTAATAATAGATTAGGGGATATTGTCAATAATATGGAGACTGTGGAAATTAGATGGATGTTAAGGTTAGGTGCCCATAGAGGGCGGGGACTTAATGATGTCGTCCCCTTGAAACCTTTGTTGAAATCCAGCAAGATTAAATAGTCTATTATAACAATTCATTACACCTATTTATATATTCATTTATGCATATAAATCATAAATTATGTTAGTCCTTATTCACTTATTTATTTATTTATTTATTTATTAGTAGTGGGATGTAGATTTGTATGTATGTTAACATTGTCTCTGTGATAGTTGATGACTGAATTGTTTAAATTGATTAATTGCTTATTTTTAATTACTGATGATATATAATGAGCCTTTGCTTACATTCTTTGCAATAAATTTAATTTTATACATTTGTTATTCTACTGCCTTCTTGGATCTTTAGTTTTGGGTACTTGGATTTGTTTTACTGTTCATATTTCTATCAATGTCAATGGTTGGAATAACAGTTGTGAAAGGGAGAGTTTAAATAAATATTTAAGAATGTTTAATTCCCAATTTGTATTCTTACAGGAGACAAATTTATTACAAGAAGACATTAATAGACTTAATTCAAATATCTGTTCAGTATTTATTACAATTTTAATGGAAAAAACAACAAGAAAAACCTAGCCAGACTAGAGTTTGCATTGTGTGATTCCTTGAAACCTCTTGTAAAAATTGATTGTGAGATGTAGGCAAATGGCCCCTTCAGGACATCAGGTGTTTCAAATATATTTACTTAGACTTTTGGCTTTTCCTGGTTAGGTGTCTACACAGTGGAACTCCAGTCCGCTTATGATTGGCAGTGGGTTTTTACAATGCCGAGTTGCCAGCCCGATGCCCAACCTTCAAAGAAGGCACGCTCATTCATGCTCGCACCTACCTGCATCTCTTTAATCTCAATCGACCGTGGGGAGGACATGCAGACTTCACACAGAAGACGCTCCATCCAAGAATCGAACAGAAGAACTTCTTGCTGTGAGGCGACAACACTAACCACTGCACCACCATGTCTGCTCTGGTGTTTCAACTATATGGTGGTTCTAAATGCCCATGAGTAAGTTCTTTTAAGTCAATTAAATGACAAATGCAGGCGAATAAAGCCAAACCACACTAGCTGCGGACATAGATGTTTCAGTCTTGTTATGACATCATTAACACAGCATAAGTGGATTGTTTGATTAACCTTTAGTAACACAGGGCTGTTGTACCCTGCTGTTGTCCCTATCCATTAAGGTGTCTGCAAAATATCCCATCTAACAACTAAATAAAACAGTAAACACGATACACAGCCAATCCAACTGGAAATAAAAATACAAGAACAACCTAGCCAAGCTAGAGTTTGCACTGTGTGATTCCTTGAAACCTCTTGTAAAAGAGGATTATGGGATATATGCAAATGAATCCTTAAGGACACCAGGTGTTTTATTTAGTTGTTAGATGGGATATTTGGAAGACACCTTAATGGTAAGGGACACCAGCTGGGAACAACAGCCCTGTGTTTCTAAAGGTTAACCAAACAGTCCACTTATGCTATACTGATGATGTCATGACAGTTTTATTTGAGACAATAGAACTCTTCAAAAATATTTCTGGCCTTAAATTTAATGAAAAAACTAAGATATTACTTATAAATTGTAGAAATAGTATAAATAATACATTTTCCAAATATATAGTTCTAGACAATAGAATTAATGATCTAGGGATTATTTTATCAAATGGTATCAGTGAAATATTAATAATTAATTAATTATACTAATATTTTAAATAAAATAAAATCTTATGGATAGATGGAATACATATTTTACAATGGAAGATATTTTTAAATAAAATGATTCCTTTTCCAAAAATATTACCTTTTATACAAGATAATTCTCTTCCTCTTTCTAAAGAATGTATACATCAATTTAATAAACAAATGTTGAGCTTTTATGGTACCCAAATAAACCTAGAATAGCACTAAATCATCATCTAAAAGATTGGATAATAGGTGGAATTAGCCTCCCAGATATAGAAATGCATGCTTTATCATCCATTATTAAGACAATAATGCTATGGTTAAATGCTAATTATTCTGCTAGGTAGAAACAAACACAATAATTAATTTAGTCAAAATCAAATCACTCATTACCAGTTCAATATAGTAGAATATTTTCCATAATTTTCTCGGATTAGTAAGAGAATATATTTTGGAGCATAAAAATAGACCTATATGTTTTAAATATATAACTAATAAATTGAATATATTTAACAATTATTTGAATAAAAATCCAGGCCTGAGAGTATAGTAATTTCTATTGTGTCCTATAGCCTGCAGACAGAATAACATCAACACCTTTACTGTCTCAAAAATGATTATTCTTAGGAAAAAATAATATATTGTCATCAGTTAATGAATTCTGGAAAAGTTCAATCTATGGGCTACATTATGAACAAGTATGATATACATAGTGAAATGTGGTTAGAAATACAAACTTTAAGGCAAATTATTATTAATAAAGCAGAGTTAATGCATATAACTATCAAAGATGATGTTCCCACATTTACAGAATTTATGATTACCATAGTAAGCCAAGCAGTAATAGAAAAAGGGTACCTATCTAAAATACATAAAGTAGTCAAAAACACAAAATCATACTATAGGCTCATAGATTAGAACTAGGCTAACTGCCCTTGTGAACCATTTTAAGCCTAGCCAATTATCCCTTGTGAGACTCAAACCCTGCATGTTGTGTTTATAAGGCAAACACCTTAACCATTAGGCCACCTTCCCATATAAAAATAAACAGCCTCTGCTAGACTCGAACACAGAACCCCACACACCATAGCCAAAGTGAATTACCACTAAGCCATGATATAAAGAAAATTCTGGGGATTATTATAGATGAATTAATAATCAACTTCCCAGTGAAGATGATAAAAAATAATGCTATTTTTTTCAAAGCAAACAACACTTTTGTTGCAATGGAAGTTGTTTTCCTGGAAATTTATGCCTAGAACCTTTATTACTCCCCACAAAATGGCATTAATGATTAAGCATAATTTTGGGTACTGGAAATATAAATTAAAATTAAAAGCAATTAATTTTTCTTGCAAACTCTTTTTAATGACAAATTTCAGCCAACTAAATATTTAATTTTGTTTAATGTTGCAATACCTAAATGTGTTCCTAGATCAAAATATTCACTTTTATGGAGTTTACTAGCTTTTTCACATAAACTAATTGCATTGAATTGGAAAACTGAGACTTCTCTTTCATTTAAAGAATTCAAGAATATTGCAATTAATGTTTCTCAATTTGAATTATCTGCAGTCAAGATGAGAACAGATAGTGTCCCTTTGTACCACAACTTCTGGTTAAAAGTTATAGAGATACTTGGGAAAATTGATTGTAATATGACATGAAATTCCTACCAACAGACCTAACTCCTACCAACAGACCTAACTCAAATACCATCCCTTTCTCTCTTTAAACTAAGACTCAAACTCCACCTAAAATCTCACTGGATATGCCCCTGCACAAACCCTGACTAACTGCTTCCTCTTTCTCTTCTATCTTCCTACTCCCTAGGGTCCACTTTGACCCTTTACCCCACTAATGTAGATTACTGATCTCATTTCTTTGCTCTCTGACTTCTCCTCTCTTCTACCTACTTCCTCTTCAACCTTCCTATTTCTCTTCTGTTTACAAAGGTTTGCATAGAATTTTAATATTTACAAAAAAAAAAAAAAAAAAAAAAACATTATTATTATTATTCTTTTTCTTTTGTTTGATCATTTTACTTATTTTTTTCCCTCCATACTCTGATTTTCAATGTTTAAAATTGCTAATGTAATTTCCAATATTAATCTTTATTTTTGTATCAATGTTTTGTCTGGAGCTTTTCTCCCCGGGCCTCTACTGAAAATGGACATGTATCCAGTTAGACTAGCCCGGTCAACAAATGTAAAATAAAATAAATAAATAAAATAAATAAAATTGAATTATAATTTGAATGATCGATATTTGTTTTTGTTTAAGTAGAGACCTATGTACATAGTTTTAATTTGCTGTTATGAAGTTTTTTTCATTGGTGCAGTTAATTTGTTCTAAAAAATATGTTTCTTTTTTTGTTGTCATGAATTGTTATATTCTTTAAAAATAGTTGAGTAAAAAAAAAAGAAATAGAAAAACAACATTGCTTGGCTATGTCTGGCATCTAGAACGTGCTTCAGCACCTAGCAAAAGCAATTATGCACAGAGATAATTAGTAGCAAAATCCACACATTGGTTAAGCTTAAAAGAAGTGGAGTGATAATTGTTGTATACAGTATCTGTTTCTAAACGTTCTGAAATTTTACACTGCGGTCAAATGCAGATTAAAATAAGTACTCAAAATGTATTCTGCATTAGGTCCGACTTTTGTTTTTTACTGCAGATGTACAAAATCCAAATAAGTGCTTCAGACTATTCTATTTCATAAGATATAACTTGAACTCAAGTTTGCAAAACTATTTCTGTAGCTGGACAATATCTTAATACAGAGAGGATTCTGGTCATCTTTTACTACAACAGTCCAGTCTCAGTGACTGACTTATAGCAGTTTATTTAGATGTATAAACAACTTTGATTGACATGCACAGTTTTAGCATAGGTATGATAAAAATAATAATGCAGTCTTATGTTTATGCTAACATTTTTCAGGAAAGTTGAGAGTGTAAATTATTGCATTCATCTAGGAAATCACTAATATGTATGGTTGGACCTGTGCCTTGTGGACTAGCAGAAGAGTCTCCCACATTTTTTTCTGATTTGCAAGATGGCGGGTGCAAGATACTTGGCCTCTGAAAGCTAAAGCTTACATGAAGTTGGAAAATGGTTACTTCCCCTACTATTGGGGACCCATTTTTCTGAAACACTCTGTTGCCAAAGAGAGAAATGGAGGGAGACTTACTGGAAGGCATAAGGGATGTCAGTGTGTGTTTGTGTGTGTGTGTGTGTGTGTGTGTGTGTGTGTGTGTGTGTGTGTGTGAGACTATTATTGTCACATTTTTGATTACCTCTGCAACAGACGGAGCAAAGACTAAATCTCTACCCAAAGGTGTAGTCCTACTGGGGATTTGGGAATTCAGCTAGGCAAACCTCCTCAACACATTACCAGTGGTAATAGGTCTGGATGTAGTATCTACAGATTCATAAATACATTTTAAACAATCACTAGTGACCTGAAAAACAGAAGAAACACAGGAAGCAACTGCAAATAAAGCATTCCTCATACTTTCGCAATTAGTCAGAATATACTTTAACACATGAGCTTTACAATTCAAAATTCTAAAATGAAAGTATCAGAAGTATATATTTTTTCCCAGACTTATCAATTGTTTTATCATCCTTGTCAGAAGGGGAAGGATTATGGTTAACAAAATGCTTGAAAGCAACTGTACTGACCAAAGCTACAGTTGCTGAGTTTGGCATGGGATGAGTGTACAAAAATGTGAAACACGGAAGGAACTTTGTACATTTTATCTGCTTTCTTAGGTGCAGCAAGCTGGTTAAAAAGGAAACCACAGGCTGTGACAAACACATCCTCTAATTAAAACTTTCAGAAAAAATTTTGTTTTTTCCCCCTAAATGGCAAAAAATCCAATCCTCTTTTTCCATAAAAAATTATAACCATCTTTTCCCCTTGGGATGTGGTTACCCGATTAATTTCAACACCTAAAAAAATATAAAAAATGAATTTCCACCTTTTTTGGTGTAAAAACCCCCCTTTTGTCCGGGAAAAAGAATGCCAAAACTGGGTAAAAATTTAATTGGGCCCCTTTTTTCACCCCATCCATTCCCTCAAACTGTAAGAGTTTTTGTTTCATTACCCTTCCCAAAAAAATTTTGATCCCCTTTAAAAAAAAATTTGGGCTCCGAAATGTTATTTATTTTGCACAAAATCTTGAAACATAGTCCAGATTTTTTTTTTAATATGAAATTTTTTATTTGGTCGTGCTTTACCCTTTTTAAAAATTGTTAAATTAAAAAAATACATTATTTAATGAAAGAGATTCTTGAAGGGGTTTCTGGAAGTCTTCTTCTGGTCAAATTGTTTTGAAAAAAACCCTCTTCACCTCTTTCTTTAAACTTTTCTTGAATTCTTCAGGAAAAAAAAACCCTTTTTCATCCCAACCAACTACAAAAGATCTCCCTTAAACCCCTACCAACTTCTGAAACTAGAAAAAGTAATTTTTGTTTTGTTCTTTAAGAAAAATTTATGCCAACGGTTTTTTAAATTCAACAACACCCCATGTTTCAAAAACTTTTTCGGGGGTTACCCCCCCCTTTCCAAGAATAAAAAAATTTCCCCTTTCCCCCAAAAGGAGATGAACAATCAGGGTGTACCCCTTTCCCTGTAAAAGGGCAACCAGAAGGCCGGGGAAAAGCTAGGGTTTCCCATTTTTCCCACGATAATGGGCTAAAAAAATTTTAGTTTTTTTTTTGGGGAAATTTTTAACTTTTTTTTTTTTGGATTAAAAAGCCAACCCCCAGTAGTTTGTCCAAAGCAAAAGCTTTTTTCCAAAGGGGAACCCAAATGAAAAAGTTTAAAAATTTTTAAAAATATAAAGACCTTTTTATAAAAAATAGGAAAAACTTTTAAATTTTTCCCAAAAAAAGAAATTTAAAAATTTCTAAAAAAAAAATTTTAATAAATTTTTCAGAAAAAAAAAGGGTTTTTTAAAATCAAAAGTTTAATTAAACAAACACCCCGGGTTAAAAAATTGAAAAGAAAGGAGAAAAAAAAAATTTAAGATTTTTTAAAAATTTATCTTACTTCAAAACCAATGCTCCTCTCCAAAAATTTTGGTGCGGGAAAGTTTTTCCCCCCAACCCCGAAATATGTGTTACAGCATAAAGGTCCCCTAACTTTGGGAAATTATGGCTTTTAACTATACGGGTTTAATTTTGTTTTTGACTAAGCAAAAAAAATTTGGTTTTTTTCCCCACGTTTTTTAAGAATTTTTAAAATTTGGGTTAAAAATGCTTTCATAGGGGGGTGTTTAATGAAAAAGTAATTCAGACAAAAAGTTTATTTACAAATTTTTAAAATTTTAGCACTAAGGGTATAATTTTTTTTTTCTTTAAACAAAATTTACATTTTAAACATCCCTGCTGCCCCAAACAAGTTTATCAAAAAAATTTGAGTGACAAACCAACACTTGGTTAACATAAAGGAAGATGCTAAATATTACATTCTGACAAGTTATTGGCTGTGGAACTAAAAATACTGAGAATATATAAATATTTTGTTATTTGGACTTTTTAAAAAAGGGTTTACCAAATTGTAAAAGTTAAAATTAAAGTAAAATTATAGGGTTTAAAGAAAGTTAATTTAAAATGAAAAATTTTATTAAAAAAAAATGGAGGGGGTTAAACAATAGTCAAACCTTTAAAAAAATTCAGGGTGACCATCTCTTCTGAAAAAGAAAGGGAAATCAGAATATTTTAAACATGTTATAAAAATATTAATTCTAAAATTTAAAGGGTGCCCCCTTTTTTTGGGGAAAATTAAAAGATTTTTTTGTTCTTTTAAAAGGAATTTGCCGGACTTTTGTATAGCCGATTCCTTAGTAAAAGTCAAAGTGCATGTTTTAAAAATTTTCCCCCAGGGAAATTTTACAATGAGGGTTTCAAAACAATTAAATCCTTTTTGACAAAATGACAGTGTTAGCCCTGACCTAAAAACCCACAACAAATTAACTAAATTTTTTTATTTGAAAAGTGTGTACCAAGGCTTTCAGTTTAGTCCAAAAAAGGGGCTTGGGCATAATCCAAAATTTTGAATTAAAAAGTGTGTTGAGCTCAGATTTTTGCACTCTGAATACTATCACCGTGGGAAAAAGGGGGGATTCTATTCTCCTTTTTTTGGTTTTTTAAATCTAAAAAAAATAAATGAATTATTGAACCATGTCTGGGATCAATTTTTTAATTTTTTCAAAAAAAAGGTCCCTTTTGTATTTTGACCGGGTTAAAATTTTTGTTTAATTCCCCTTAAAAATAATTTTTAAAAACATTCCATTGCCTTTTCCCCTTTAGAAATTAAAAATTTTGTTTTTTTAAAAGCGTGGTAAATGGGTGTTTTTTTCTGTTCTTACTTTGTTTTGGGGGGTAGCCCTATTTGCCTCTGAATTAAATTAAACTAAAAGTTGGTTGGGAACCATTTTCACCAAAGGAAAATTTTTGAGAAAAAAAAATAAAGTTGTGATTAGAGATTCTTTAGAATGATGTTGGAAGGTTTTTTTGAAAATTGTTTTTTGAGTGGAAGAGGGGAAAAAGGAAAAACCCCAACCCCCCCCAGTGACTAGACCAAATAAAATTTCCTGTGTTAACCTTTTTTGTGTTCCCAGTTAGAAAAAAATTATGCAACCAGAAAAACTAGAAAAATTAGTTCTTTTGCAAAAAACCCAGTTTTGTGTAATGTTGAAAAGTTAACATGAATGGTGAAAAGTTTTTAAAATTGAAAAACTTTATTGCCTTTTTTTAGATTTTATTGGAGCTTTTTAATTAGGTGGTTCTTTTGCCTTGTTCACTTTTTTTTTTTTTTTCCTTTTTGGATTAAGGGCAAAAAATCTTTAAGTCCAAACCAGAAAAATATTAAAAAAAAATACATGGATAGTTTTTTTTTCCAAATTTGCAAATTTTTTAGAAATGTTTGTATTTAAATTGGGGGTCAACCATTATAAAAAAAATTTCTTGAAATCCTTTATTGGGCCATTGAATAATTGGGCGGGTTAAAAGCTATTTCTTTTGATGGGGAAAAAATCCAAAATCCTTTTTTTTTGTAAGCCGTTTTTTTTACTTTGGGGTAAAGCTAAATTTGTTCTGTTTATGCCGTCCCTTTTTCAGTGGAAAACATTCATTATTTTTTGCTGCACTTTTTTTTTTTTGGATAAATGTAAGTCTTTTTAATTTAGGTCAATACCAGAAAAATATAAAAAAAAATAAATGGTATTTTTTTCTAAAATTTTTGCAAAAAAAAAATTTTGTTTCAAGGTTTTTAAGGCCATTTTAAAAAAACAAAATCTCCGGGGTTATTTTGGGAACATCTTTCTTTTGATCACTAAAGGATTATCACCTAAACTGTTAAACCCGATGTCTCCCATTTTGTATAATTTGTCTGATGGTTTTGGGGGCCCCATATTGAAAAACACTTTTCTTTGGTTTTAATTGGGAAAAAGGAAAATTTAAAAAACGGTTTGCATCCCAGAAAGTAATTTATCTATTCTTTTGGCTTATCTGTTTGAAAGGAAAAACTTTTTCTTTCAAAAAAGGACTGCAGACTTAAATAAAAATGCAGAATAATTTGGGCGGACACCAAAAAGTAATGAATAATAAAAACTCTTAAAAAGGCTTTAAAAAAAATTTCTTCCTTAATTTTAAAGCTGAAGATTTTGAAAGGGATTGGAAACAGTTTCTTTTGGGGGGGGTTGGAAAAATTTTTCACCCCAGACAAAAGCTTTTTTCCACTCGGGACATTCACAATGAAACCACACCACCAAACCAACAAACCAAAAAAACAAAACACAAAGGGGTAAATATAACCTTCAGGATTTGGGAAAACCTTTCCCCCAGAGTTTGAGCTCACAACAACACACAAAAAAAACAACAGAAAACCTACCACATCTAAAGCATTAAACCCCTGCACACACACACACACACACACACACACACACACACACACACACACACGTGTACTTAAACACTTAGGTACACACATGCTCAGGCATGTAGTAACACACTTGCACATGCTTGCGTGCGCACACACACACACACACACACACACACACACACACACACACACACACACACACACACACACACACATGCACGCACACACATAGACACACACACACACACACACACACACGCGGTGTATTTCCTTAAACACTTAGGGTACACACATGCTCAGGCATGTAGTAACACACTTGCACATGCTTGCGTGCGCACACACACACACACACACACACACACACACACACACACACACACACACACACACACACGCACACACATACACACACACACACACACACACACACCCACACACACTTGCACATATTGACTCAAAGACAGAGAGATACACACACATGCACACACACCTGTAGTTCACTTGGTGCAGTTCTCACAGTAAGACGAGTCAAACAATATTGAAAAACTTTTGACTACTGAAATAGGCATGAGCAGTTATTTTCATTGCACTATGCATGCCCTCAGAATCCCCATTTCTGTGTTTTTCACCTAATTAAGCCTGTTGTCAAATCACTTTATCTGCTGTCTGTTCCTATTAATGGATAAATTAAGACTATATTATTCCATCTTGCATCAACATCCCCTCAGGCAGGGACAGAGGAGAAGGTATTTCCACCCTGTTTAGCAATGATCCTATAAACCCTAGTGGTCCCCCCTGCTAGTATCATTGAAAGAAGTTCCCCAAGATTGGATCAGAATCCTGACATCACTTCAACTTTTGTAATTTCCCCAGGTGTTTATACAGTGCTACGATGTGGTGGGTAATAGTGTCAGGATGGGAGGTGAATGTTCTGAATGACTTAGCTCCAAACACACTTGCAGTGGTATGCAGTATTTAGGCATAGGCCTAAATGTCCTGCATCAGCTGTAGGTGATTCTTTATCCCCTTTGTAACATTACCCTAGGAAATGATAGGTGGGTGCTGTCTGTTTATGTTGACAGATGTCTTAGGTCAAATCACTTGTAACTGAACCTGAATTCCAGTGCTATAATATGATATCCTGTGTCCTTGCTATAATTTTAGTTTACATGTTCACATGGTAAGTTTTGCACTTTATTTGCTTCCTCGTGGCACTGATCACTACTCTAGTCCTGCCCTTCAATAATTACCTGCTCTGCTATTCCATTCCTTCCCTTTATGACTCTGCTTCCTTCCCAGGGTGGAAAACTAATTTCAGCATCTATCTAAGGCAAGCAGCTGGCCTGGGTTAAGGAGTCTCTCAGTGCCCCAAATAATTCTTCACTTTTTGCCCTAGAAAACTCTAGAAATGCAGCATCCTAAGGGGAAGAAAAGCAAAATAATAATGTTTACTCAGTCTTTCACATAGTAGAACCCACCATGGTGACCTAAAACTTGCCAACAAATACTCTTACGTTCCAATCTTTGAGGCTCCCTGCTGTTTGCTCCTCCCACCTATGACCATTTTTTCCTGACACTTATGCCCTCCTTTTTGCTCGCCTTCCCTCTCTAGCAATGATGATTACTGCCTTCTACATAACTCGGCTCTAAATGCTATAACTTTCCTTAGATCACCACTTTTCTTAAGCGGCATTAAACAAGCTTTTCATAAGGTTGCTCCCATAGTATGGAATGTTGCCCTTCAAGCATCAGTTGTTCCTCATCCATTTCTTCTTTTGAATCCTCCTTAAAGGAACATTTAGAATCAGTCTAATGCCACTGCTTTGGTAAACCTCTCTAGTTCATTCCCTCAGTAAAGCTGAACTATCGTCTTGTTGTATTACATAAACTGTGAGCATATTGCAAATACTATGAAATATTGAATATGCACCTCATTATTTATACTGCTATACTGATTTCATTTTTATTAATAGAGCATTATATTTCTCTGTTTAATCTAATTGACTAAGTTCTAATGCTTGTTCCTAACTGTGTCTTACCATTTTTGCCTCATGTCATTGCTGAAAAGTGGCATTAGATGACCCCAATTATTCAGTTAACAAAGGGAAATAGATAAATATTATTCGAATGCAAGTCCAGCTCCTGTCTCCCTCCCCATGGGAACAATCCGGCCCCTGCTGCCCAGCAGTAGTATGTATGTCACATGGGCAATTCTCCATGTAAGAATCATATGAGTTTACCCCATAGCTGGACTATATTATCACCCATTACATCAGTTACATGATCAATCTTTAGAGTGAAATTCCCAGAACCATAACCAGGGTGGGCCACAGGCAGCAGCTGCGTTATGTATAACCTGTTGGTGGCACAATTCTCAGCTATTGATAGGGCACGAGGACAGTAGCAGCATTCATTTAAGAGGGTAGTTGATTAAATGAATGTTGATACTGCATTCACAATACTTGTTAGGCTGTGTTAGTGACAGTTACAAGCCAGGTACTCAATTGTGGGTCACAAGGGTGTCAAGACTTCATCTGTCTGTGCTATGCAGCTGGATTCTCAGTGAAAGTTATACAACAACTGGCAGCATCGGTGATATAGTCAGAGTTCCAGTATCGCAGACATATGTTTTTTCTTCTTGTTTGTACTGTTTGTCCTTTCTGCCCAATGAGTGAAACACGCTATTATTTCACATTTTTTTCAGATGCAGTGCCCGCAGGTCCTATGCAGCTTTCCTGCATGTCACTCTGTTATTGTCTGGAATTCCTAAGCAAGTGGCCTTCAGCTGGAAATGGGATAAGTAATCCTGCATGAACACCCTGTACATTACAGAGTCACTCTGGAATGTAGACAATCGTGCTGCAACTTGTTCAAAATAAATGACAGAAGCAAATCACTACATGCAAGTCACAGCAAGAAAAAGTTTTCAACTAAAGCTGTAGTTTTACTATATCCTTAATACAGCTTTAACATAGCCACCCTAGATATGACTCAAGTGAATGAGTTAGTTTGTGGTAAAATGCACCCCCCCATTAAATTCAGGACCCACAGGAATAAGCCCATTGCTCTTTACATTGCATTTTCCTGGGCTACTATTTCAATAGCATTTATTCACATCTCCCCAAAATAGCAAATTTTCTACACCAGTTGCACATAGTGTGGTTCCAAGGTCACATTTGGGCATCTGTGTTTTATATTGGGGAACCCCTCCCCATGAACCCTGCCTTTTACAGACTGCACCCTTCATCTACTCCTACTTATTATCCTTGTTCGAATGGCATATTTACGTGAAAAAAGTCACATACTTTTTTCACAGAACAGATAGTTGCCTTATTCCTTTCTTCAGCAAATACTGAGAATACTTTCACTTTTGAAACCTAGTTTTTGAATTAGTCTGATTAAAGCATTTGTGTTCCACAAGAAGAAATAGCCCCCCATGTTTTCCCTACTAGCCCACCCTCCCTTGGTTTTTGATTGTGTTTTGGCCTGAAAGCTGGTGTGGTGAGCTGGTTTCCTCAATAAACTCCTTCAACAAAATGGCCTGGCCTTTCATTTGTATTTGTAAGACAACAGCTGTGCAGCCTGCAGTTATATCCATCCCCACTACACCCCCAAGACAGATATAGCAGTCCTCATTCCCTCCCTCCATCCTTCCTAAAGTCTGCCATACCATTACTTGACTCTGGGTTAAAAGGTCACTATAATCAGAACTCAAAAACCTATGCATTCATCTTTTTTTGATGGCCAGTACATTGCTAATGTCCTGCCATTCTTTAGCCACACGACCATGGCCATACTGATGTAATTTTATTATGAGATTCCTCTAGTTCCTTCTAAGCCCATAGCAGATAACATAAAAATCACCATCTATCTTCTGTTTTGTCCTGTCCACTTACAGAGAATGGATAACCGCTTGCTTTCAGAGATGAATTGTACAATATCAATAATAACTGACACCATATAAAAAGAGAACTGTGAATCTCCAGTCCCTGAATAGTTTTGTGACACCAGTAGAGGAAGGAAGAGATACAAATTTCTAGGTATGAGGGCTTTTCCTGCTGATGAAGTCATGTCAGTGTGACATTTAGTATGATCTAATAGTTATGGAGGTAAACTCATAAAGTAAGTGTCGCAATATTTCATCTGAAACCAGGCTGTTGTGCATTGAAGAAGATAGGTAACACAGAGGTCACATTAGCGGAGAAACAGCTACGCCATGTGTACTTATAATTGACAGTACAGGAATATTTATTTAGGGAAGAAAATACACTCTCTGCTGAGAAATAGGTGTGTTTAGGGTGTAGGTAGCCTTTAGTGATGCTACAAGCAGAGAAAACATGTTGATTGGTCAACATCAAATCTACAAAATGCTGGTACATTGAAAAACTGTGCTGAATCATCTTTTAGCAAATCTTGGAGGTAACATTTTTTGCAGGGGATAATCCTCCCTGCACCCCTCACAAGACTTATATATAACACTCTGAGGTACTCCACTGTCTCTGAAAGTTGTTTCAAATCTTTTCCGTGAGCCTGTCAGCAGCTGAAGAAACTTTTGTTGATAGATCGACTGTCTCCTCAAGCAGGTGTCAAGCTCTCCCACATTATATCGATCCAGCATTAAGCTAATGTCATGTCATATTTGGTTAACTAGTAACAGAGGGATAGCAAGTCTGTCTGCCATAGTGGAAGGAGTCAGTCCCAAGACCATTGTTATCATCATGTTACCATCAGAAATAGAGGCAAAACAAATATCTGCCAACCTTTTACTTTCATAATTTTGGACAAAGCAAGAAAACAAATATGCATCGAGGGAAAAGGCCACAAATTAGTGACATTTTAATATTAATATTATTAACTTAGAAAGATTTTAGAGAAACGAGATGTGAATTAACAAATACTTTCTGAAGTAAAAGGAATCTCTAACTGTATTGATTATCACTGTTTACTGACTTAATTCCCCATCTTATCTTTAAGAAAAAAAGCTCCAGTTTTAAGAGGGGCAGAGCAACAGTCTCACCCCAAATTAGGGATTTTTATAAAATGAAGGACATTTGAGAGAGATGACCTACCTATACATAAAATAGCAGTAACCTTTGTTTGGTACATCTCACTTAAATTACCTTTCTTGACACGAGTTCCAAAAGGGTGGGGGGTTCCCTTTCTTGACATAAGTTACAAAACAAGGAGAAAGAGAGAGGAATGTTATTAACATTATTATGTACCATTGCTGAGCGGCTTGTCTTTAATTGGATAGTTAAATGTTATAGTTGCACGAGTACCGATTAAATTTTGTAGTTTACTTAACTACAGAACTTAATCAATTATTATCTCCTGCAGTCTAAATTTTAGCCCGTATTGTGTACATATAGCCTGAGTGGGGTTTTTTGTACATATTCCTGTAATTCTACATATGGGAAGAGACACATTAAAAGTATTTAAAAATTAAAAGTCTTGGCAAGGTAAAGACAGCTATACATCCACTATAAGAAAATAATTAATGTTGTTATTGTATTAAAATAATTCTTTTGTCTTTATGTCTAAATAAATAATGAATTTTAACAATGGTATTATTGTATACAAGAAGCAGCATCATTTTAGTTTACAAATCATTTTTAGATAATTCTTTTTAAAAGTATAATCCTATATTACATATTTTTAGTATTTAAATAATGTACTTAAGATACTGATTGATAATTCAGCAGAAATATTTAATTGATTAATTGATTGTTGTATATACAGCATGGGATCTTGGGTATGTGTTGTCTGAAGAAGCTCACCTAATGTCTGGAACGAAAGCGCTAACAATAAACAGCTCGGGGATTTATATAGTTTGTTACAATTTCTTTGCATTTATTACAATAAAATAAAGATAATAGCAGCAGTAGCCACAGTGGTGCAGCAGTAGGTAGCCGCGGTGGTGCAGCGGTAGCATTGTCACCTCACAGCAAGAGGTTCTCCCGTTCGATTCTCGGCTGGAGCGCCTTCTGTGTGGAGTCTGCATGTCCTCCCTGCGGTCGAGTGGCATTCGAAAGACATACATAGGGCGTGCCTCTGTTGAAGGTTGGGCATCGAGCTGGCACCACAGCACTGCAAAAATCTACTGCCAATCATTAGCGGACCAGAGTTCTGCTGTGGTGACCCCTGACTGGAAAAAGCCGAAAGAAGAAGAACAGCAGCAATCTGTGCAAATAATTGCACAGGCAGCAGGCAGACAGACAGACAGACAGACATGTGCACACACACACACACACACACACACACACACACACACACACACACACACACATTGTACCTGCACAGACAGATGAACACACACACACACACACACACACACACACACACACACACACACACACACACACACACACACACACACAGCATACTTGCACAAACAGACATATAGACAGACAGGGTTGGGAGGGTGGCCTAATGGTTAAGGTGTTTGCCTTACAAACACAAGGTGCAGGGTTTGAGTCTCACAAGGGATAATTGGCTAGGCTTGCAATGGCTTGCAAGGGCAGTTAGCCTAGTACTAACCAAAGAACCTATGACAGATACAAACATAAAACACATGCACACACACACACACACACACACAAACACACACACACACACACACACACACACACACACACACACACACACACACACACACACATCATGCCTGCACAAGCAGACAGACAGGGAGACACATAGACTTATGCACCAACACACACACACACACACACACACACACACACACACACACACACACACACACACACACACACACATATCATACCTGCACAAACAGACAGACAGGGAGACAGATAGAGAGACAGATACACACACACATACACATACCTGCACAGACAGATAGGAATACACACACATACCTGCACAGGCAGCAGGCAGACAGATAGACATGCGCGCAAACACACACACACACATACATGCATTAGCAGACCGGAGTTCTGCTGTGGCAACCCTTAACCAGAAAAAGCCGAAAGAAGAAGAACAGCAGCAATCTTTCAAAGAACAGGCGAGATTTTTTTCCTTGGCAAACCCAAAACACTTCAGAAAAAATTTCCCGAAAACCCGTGCGTCAAACCTTCCCCGAAAAAGCCGAAAAAAAACACACAACCAAAAACTTGAAGTTAAATTATTTTCTCTGGAAATCCAAAAGTTTTACCTTCCCGTACTACAGAAGAGTCCCCACACTATTTCAAAAGGGGGGTCAAAATACCCCAAACAAACACAAAAAAAACCCACAACCCACAAACACTCTTTGCCAAAAGAGAAAGGAGGGAGACTTTCAACATAATTTCATTTTTTTGGGGGGGGGGGGGGGGGGGAACACCCATTTTATTTCCTCCAACAGACAAAAGACAAATCTCACCCGGGTTTGCCTACAAACACACAAACCCCCAACACAACCAAATACTGGAGGCCCGACAAAAACATTTTTAAAAAACACATACCTGAAAAAAGGCACAGGAAACAATGCAAAAAACACCCAACCAAACAAAAACAACACAACACAACAAAACAAAAAAAGTTGGTATATATTTTTCCCAGAACAAGACACCTTTTAGAAGGGGGAAATTATGGTTTAAAAAAACTTAAAGCAATGTATGCCAAAGCACACAGTTTAAAAGGGATGAGGCAAAAATTTAAACACAAAACACAACCCACACAACAAAAAAACCACACACAAACACAGGCTGCACAGGAGAAGGTTTGGGGGAATTTCAAAACTTTCCAGGCCCGAGAAAGAAACCTCCCCACAAAACACCACACAAAAAGAAAAAACAACAACACCAAACTCCAAAGTGATCACACCCAAAAAAACATCGGGTAAGGAGCACTTTTTCTTTACACAAAAAACACCCACAACAAACCAACACACCACAACCCACCAAACAACACCATACACAACACCTAAATAAAGGGAAAACCCAAAACCCCCAAAAAACACAACCCAGACCAAACACCCCCCCCACCCTTCTCCTAAAGGGGCCCAACCCACCACCCCACCCCCCCACAAATAAACATCATTTAACAAATAAGGATAACCCCGACAACAAACCAGGCAACCCAATATAAAACCTGGGGACAGCAAACCCAAACCAAAACCACACCAATTATGGCCCCCTCCCAAAAAATGGTGCCCCCCCACCACCACCCAGAACACATAACACATAATTGGGAGTGCCAAAAAGGCACACAATAAACCCCCCACATTCCTTTTTTTGGCAGACCCAATTTTGCCCCGGAAAAGGAGCCAGGGAACGGGTAGAATAACAACCCACCACATAACCCCAAAACAAAAAAACAAAACCAACACCACCACCCACACACCCCCCACCCACCACCACCAACACACACAAACCACCCATTATTCAAACGATTCCTTTCCTTAACAAAGGCAAAAAAAAGAAGCGAATCTTTCAAATAAAGTAATGTTTTTTTATTCCCCTTTGGCAAATAAAGTAACCTCTTTATATACCATAAAACCCCCTTTTAAGCCCCTTTCCCTTTTCCCAGGGGTTACGATTGAATTTTCACACCCAAATAAAAAAAAACCACCACAAAAACCCCCCCCCCCACCAACCAAGAACCAAAGCAAACACAACCCACAAACACCACAACACACCATAAAAACCACACCACCAAACTTTAACACCACCCAACCCCCCAAAAACCACAACACACAAAAAAAACACCCAAAACACAAAACAAACAACCCACCAAACAAACAAAAAATTTTGGTCATCTTTTTCCCACAAAGAAAAAAAAAAATAAATACATTATTTCAATAAAAGAGTTTTGACAAGACGGTAAGGCCCTTTTGAGCTAACAAAAAAAACCCCACACCACACCCCAAACCAACAACCCAAAAAAACCCTTTTTCAACCCGGCCAAGACAAAAAGATACAACCCTTACAAGAGAGCCCGACTTCAAAACAAAAAAAAAACCCCCACACAAAAAACCAAAACAAAGCAACAACACCCCAAAACAAAAACAACATACCCCCCCCCCAAAAAACAAAAGTTTTTTTACCACCCACAAAACCAACAACTGCAAGGGGAACCCAGCCCAAACATACAACCAAACCAAAAACCACACCACCCACACAACACCCACCCAAAAGCGGGGGGAAATTTTTAATTCATTTTTTTTTGAAAGAAAAACCAAGCATTTTTTAAACAAAAGCATGCCCCAAGGGGAAACCAAATAGAAAACAAAAAAAAAAAAAACACCCCAAAAAACAAAAAAACACAAAACACCACCCCAAAAACAATTTTCACACTCCCCAGGAAAAAAAGTTTTAGAGGGCATACAAAACACCAAACAAAAACCAAAACACAAACCCACAACAAAAACACACACACCCTGGGAAAAAAGCAAAAGAAAGGATTTAACATAAAGGAACGGGAAGATTTTTCCCAAAAACTTTTCCCCAGCAAACACAAACCAATGCAACCCAACCAAAAACCCAAAACCAAACACCCAACCCCAAAACCACCAACACAAAATCCCCGAAGCAAACTTATTGTTTTGCAAAAGGGAACCAACACAACACAACACAAAAACAACACCACTTTGCAACAGCAGAAAATTTTGGAGAAATTTTCTGCGGCAGAAAGGAATTTTTTCCCAAAAAAAAAACAACAAAAACAAACAAAAAACAACACCAAATGAAAACACAGGAACTTTTTAAAACACAACACCATGCATGTTGTGCCCACCAAACAAACAAGGCATATAGGCATACCGAGTATGCACACACACACGCACACACACACACACACACAAACACACACACACACACACACACACGCACACACACACATAAGCGATCGCCAAAGTGCTCTGCACAGGCAGACAGATATGAATACACTACAGGACTAATGGGTGTACCCAGAGACATATTCACAATACACACACACATATACACACACACACACACACACATATATACACACACACACACGTACACACATAACACACACACACACACACACACATACACATGTACACACACACACACACAAAAGCACACACACATACAGGCGCACACATATACACACACATCATAGATGCACAGACACACAGACACACACACACACACACACACACACACACACACAATAATAATAATAATAACACACACACACACACACACACACACACACACACACACACACACACAAGCGCATCCACATCATGCCTGCACAAGCAGACAGACATGGAGACACATAGTCTTATGCACCCACAGACACACACACATAGACACACACACACACACACACACACACACACACACACACACACACACACACACACACACACACACACACACACACACACACACATATATCACACCTGCACAGAGAGACAGGGAGATGGATAGAGACACAGATACAAACACACACACACACACACACACACACACACACACACACACACACACACACACACACACACACACACACAAACACACACGGTAATAAGTATATGAGATATATACTGCACAGGCAGAGAGATAGGCATACACACACATACCTGCACAGGTATTATTATTATATATTATATTAATACACGCATACACACGCATTATTAATATTATTTATTACATATACAGGGCAGAAAGATAGATATGCAGGCACACACACACACACACATATGCACACACACACACACACACAAGTGGCCACACACATGCACACACAAACACACACACACATTACACACACACACACACACACACACACACACACACACACACACACACACACACACACACACACACACACACCATACCTGCACAGACAGACACACACATATTGTACCTGCACAGACACACACACACACACACACACACACACACAAACACACCATACTTGCACAAGCAGACATGGAGACATATACCTGCCCAGGCAGAGAGACAGACATTCACACATACACACACACACACACACACACACACACACACACACACACACACACACGCATTTACGATTACACACACATGCACACACACACATACATACACATACACACACATTATTATTACATAGTATACAATACAGGCACACACACACACACACCGAAGCACACACACTCACACACACACACACACACACATACACACACACATACACACACACACACACACATAATATATCATACTTGTACAGACAGACACATATACACACACACACACATACACATATACAGACAAATATATATACACACACACACACACACACACACACACACATGTACACGCACACATGTACACACAATGTACATGCACGTGCACACACACACACACACATACACGCATATATACGCATATATATACATATATATACATATATATATATACATACATGTATAGACATATAGACACACATAACATACATATCATAATTTGTACAGACAAAA